>NW_028262340.1:5110625-5260937 GCF_047370975.1 Nipponia nippon
AGAAGACGGCAGCTAAAGCAGACTAAATTTCTAGTTGAAGAAAACTCTTTCCAACCAAACAAAAAAGCTACTGCTAACATGATGTTGCAGGATCTTAGTAGTCAGTTTTGATTAGAAATAAACCAATTCCTTAGATCTTCATTCACTTGGTCAAGTTAGCCTAATATTAAAGATTAAACTTGTTAGGTGCAATAAAAATCTAACTATCAATTAACAAGACAGCGTAACACTGTATATAGCTGTTTACACTGTATGTAGGCTTTCACATGTGCTAAAATGGTCTATGGTTAGTGGTAGTGTGACTGAGAAAAGAGCATGCTAAATTAACAAAGAAGTTCTTAGAAACTGCAAAATGTTCACATTGTGCTCACATGTTGGCAGTAAAAATCCGCAAGTTTTATGTTGAGATGAAAGAATCTGGTGTGAAAACATAATTAAAATTTTCTTGTTTGAATGCACCATGAAAGCTTAAAAAAAACCCCAAATAACCCCCCCCAAAAAAACCCAAAAAACAAAAAAAAACCCCAAAACAAACCCAAAAACAAACAAACAAAAAACCCAAACCACTAGTTTTCAGGAGAATCTGAGTTTTATGGTTTTATTTGCTTCTGCATTCCATATTACCAAAAGACCTAATCGTTTTTAGATTGAGATCCCAGTCTCCTGCAGACAGCATGGATGTAGTTGCTAATAGCATTTCATGGCAAAGAATTGTGAAACCAACTGTGTTGCTATTCTGTAGGTGGCATGGGGAATTAAGATTCAAAGATTTGGGTGTGGCTGCTTTAACGACAACATCGTTTCTGTTTGTAGACCCCTTACCATGTCAACCTTCTCCTGGCTGGCTATGATGACCACGAAGGTCCTGCCCTTTATTACATGGATTACCTTGCGGCTCTGGCTAAAGCTCCTTTTGCAGCACATGGATATGGTGCATTCCTTACCCTCAGCATCCTTGACCGCTATTACAAGCCAAGTAAGTGGAGTCATGGAGAAGAAAATTCTCCTGTTACCGATTAATAAATTAAAGGCTTAAACCGAGAGATTGACATTTGCTGAGTCAGATGGTCCGGCGCAATTGCTGTGATGCTACGGATTTGAATTTGACTTTTTGTCAGAATAAATGTAGCTTTAAAGATTGCCTTCTGTTTTAGCTGAAATGGTAATGTGAAACTAGTCAACTCCTTAAAGCGCTTTCCTGTTTGAAGCGTAACAGACTGTAAGTGAAGGAAGTTTCAATTTATTCTAAAACATGACTAGACTTTCCTGGACTATTAGCTGCTAGTAGTCTGTTTTTAATAAATAACATTTTGATAACTTTATCTTCTACTTGTTTGTCTGTTGGCTATGCCATGTACATTTTCCCAGAGTATCGATCTTCAGAGGGCAGTCCGGACCCTATTGCTCCATATCTTGGATTGGCTTTGTGTGTGATGTATTAAAAAAAAAAAAAAAAAGGTGAAAAGATTTTCCTGGCAAGATTATAGTCAGTACTCTCAAGTGGTGGCGATGAAGATCGGTTGGTTTGGTTTACAGTTTTAGGCACGTGGTAGCTCTTGATCACAATTCTTGTACACGTCTGTACCTGACTAAAGTTGTAATTTTAGAATCGTAATCCAGTTCTTACACTGCCAAGGAATAAACATGGCCCCATCCCCGCTTTACAGATGAGTAAATGTACAAAGCTTGCAATATTGTTAATCTGACATCTTTGGCTTTAGCTACAAAACTACTTACTCCTGTGTGCAAAGCTGAGTTTAATCTCATAGCAGAGATATTCGCTTAGTAATCCTTTCATCTATCTCCTGCAAGAAACATAACTATAAACTGACAATTTTATTCTAATGGGACTTCTGCCTGAACAGTGGATGCAGGTCTGGAACAAACTCTAGAAACAAGTTTTGTGAGGTCCCCAGAGCTTAGTTGTTTTCTAGTCATGTCCCTTGAAAATTATACTGCTCCATTTTCACCATTCCTTGTGAAAAGAGAAAAATAGTGAGCTACAATACATTGTCATGGCTTGTCATCCCTATAGAGTGCTGGATTTTATCCTAATGTGTGAGAATAGCAGGGGCATCACACACGTGCCTTTCCCATTATTAAAACTAATACCCAGCAGGGAACGTAGCGCTAAAACCAATCTCCGCCTCCTGTCACTGACTTGCAGCCGGCTGTGGACAGATGGAGCTGATTTAAAACTGTAATAAACTTGAGGAGAGAGAGACGGCTGGACTTCTCCAAAGCCCAGTCCCTGGCCATGGGAGGCAAAATTCCGTCATGCTTCCCATTCAGTGTAACAAATCGATTCTCAATGGCTTGTTGCAGCGTGAGCGCTTCAGTGCGGGGCGTCCTCGGTACATCTGGAAAGTGTTTTCTCTGAGCTGGGAAGGAGAGGTTTTGGTGCTCAGCTGAAAAGTTGTTTAAATTTAATAAAGTTTCTGTTGAGAGAGATGGCCTCTAATTAAATCAATCTGTGGATGTTTTCTCTTTCAGGTATCACACGTGAGGAAGCTGTGGAGCTCCTAAAAAAATGTCTAGAAGAGGTGAGTTGCCAAACTTAGGCCCTTATGATCTTGAGAAAGGAATGTTTGTTTGCATGCATTTGTTGATATTTTCCTGTTCCTTTTGTGGCATTTTTTTGCTGCCGTTGCCAGAAGGGGTAATAAATGCACGTTGACCAGATGTGGAGTAGCTACTGACGAAAAGGATTTGTAGGCACTTGCATTGTCTGACCATGGTTCATGTCCTCCAGAACGTAAACTTGAAGCTTAATTGCTTTTCTTTACTTCTGTTTCTTCCATGCTTAGCATAATATTGATACAGACGGTCTTTGACTTTTTCCTTTTATGTTTCTTCTGAACATAATACAAGCATCTGTCTGTTACTTGTATTACACTTAACTAGTATACACTTCTAAGTGTACTTCTCTTCCAGCTTGTGAAGTGATATCTCAATGAGGTAAAGATTTGACCTTGAAGTTCATGATCAATTTTAGCATAAATATAACCTTTCAGACTCCAAGGCTTTTATTGTAGGAAAATATTCTTTATCCTTGTCTTTAAGAGATTGAATTGAATGTAACTGGGAAGAAATATCTGGGGAAACAGCAGGAAGAAGTACTCTAAAGAGGTTCTGTTTGAAGTATCTTTTTGCTCCACACACTTTGTGCCCTAAGTTGTAGCCCACTCTAGTCTTTCTGCTTAAATGTCTTCCTCGTTAGCAGGCTGGGGTGTTTTGCTTCTCTAGGCTAGGCTTATCTAACATGGATAGTCTCATAACAGAGAACAAACACCGATTGATTCCTGAGCAGTGAAAAACACATTCTAGTTCCTAATATTTCAGGTCACTAGAACCAGGATGGAAATTTTGATGTGCAATAGCGTATCCCTTAAATTATGCTCTCTGCTTTTATTTAAGCTTTGAATGAATCTCTTTTGTCTTTGTCTTTTGTTGAACAGCTTCAGAAACGCTTCATCCTAAACCTGACTTCTTTCAATGCCCGGTTCATTGACAAAGATGGCATCCATGAAGTGGACAATATAGCCCTTCCGAAAGCGATGTCCTAACCCCGGAGATCTTTCTTCAGCAGTCGTCTTTTTTGTTCACTTTTGGGTTTTTTCTATTCATTTGAAGCACACATGTCATGTACTGCACTGGGAGATCGAATAAAGATTGACATTTATATAGCCAGTTTTATCTTTTTATTCCGCTGATCCTTCCTGAGAGTATTTAAGTAAACTGTTCCACGGTGAAGGTGAAACTTGATTTACCGTAAATGGGTGCACATTCACGTTACTTATCTTTCTTTCCTCTTCTGAGATTTTTACTTCCCCCTCCCCATAAGTTTTTTTTACATGTGGGAAAACTGGTACTATATTTTCTAGATGACAATATGCTGTCATCCACTCTCATAATTAAAGCTCAACAAACACCGGGCAAGTGTTTCACGTTAAACATACAGCGTCTACTTTATTTTTCCAAAGATGTTACCGCTGTTTGCTTTATAAAACAGTAATAATCAGGTTTTCAAAGACTTAATTTGCTTTTGTTATACTTTTGTTTCAGTCCAATCCAAGTGAAAGGTGAAAGAACAGATTTTAAAGTAGAATGGATTTTAAAATGCTAGTGTCATTTTTAACTCACCTGGCCATGGTTCTGTTACTGGGAAAGAATATTCTGCTCGCACAGTAGGCTCATAACTTCATTAAGTATTTTTAAATATAACCTGATGTATCAGTTGTGTGATTTTTTTTTTCTTAATTGACGTGTCTGTACATTTAGAAGTACGTGAAAACAGTTCAATGAGAAATAAAACTGCAGCACTCTTCATAAATCTTTGAATTACTGTCAACTAGCTAGAGCTTTGTTTCCATGAGAATAATCACTGGTCTGTCTAGGCTCTAGATGATGCCTCCATATAGAAACTCCATTCACAGAACAGCCTCAGGTAATTATCACGTGGCTGATACTTGCCGTCTGCTCAGAAGTGATTCTTCTGAGAATAATTTTCATTGAGACTCCTTCCCTGCTTGAATTTGCACTGAATGAGTTACCCATTTAAAATGCTCTCTTTGGGTGCTTATTTTGTGTTTCAATAAGCTTGGAAAAAGAATCTTGGAAATAGAAGGATGGATGTGTACGAGATGGTGTGCGGACTGTATTACTTGCGTGGCATGGTGTAACACCCGAGTTCTCGGTTGGGAAAGGTAAGCGACAGACCTAAACGTCTTCGTTTATCAGAGCTTTTTTGGTCTTGCCTCAGTGTGTTTGAGAATGTTAGTCTCTTCCCCAAAATGTTGCCAGGCTTAAAGACCAAGGATTCCCATCTTATGCAGCATGTGAGAAGTGGGTTGGAGGCTGCAACTCGCTTAATGTCATAGAAAAAAAATTGCAGCTCCAGTGCCTTAACTCATCCTGCCTCTTAAGACTGCCCTTAAATCTAATTCTTAACTGAAGTCCCATCAGGCTTTGTAGTTTAATTCTTTCCAGAATGAGTTTAATTATCAGCTGGTTTTGTTGTAGTAATTGCTGCAATGGCTTTTATTTAAGGCCACTGGCATATAACTCTCTGAAACATTCTGCTAAGATTTATTTTGTCTTTTAAAAAAACGTTTTCAAATTTTTAAGAAAGGAAGTCCCCAGCCTGATTATTTTCTCTTGACAGGTCACATTTAACAGGCGTCGTCCGAGTGTTCCAGTTCTGTGATTGAAATCTCACCCCTTCGTGTTGCATTAATGTATTTGTTCAGCTTAATATGCAGCATCTCTAATTTATTTTACCACCGATGTGGAATGTTTTTGCAGGTTTCTTGTCTCTCTTTCCAAAGTCATTGCAGAGTGGCTGAGCCGATGTGCTACTTTTGTCACTGCATATCAAAGTAGTAATGACTCCTTACTGGAGGGAGTCATTATTTCAGACACAAAACTGGGGTGTGGTGCTATTGGATCACTGAGTCTGGCAGAGAATCTGCCCCGAGTTTTTATTGGCACCTATTTGCATGCAGGTGATTAATAAACATAAAACCATTATTCCCTTGCGAGCACCCTCGTTGGGTTCAGGTTGGAGTGGAACATATGTTTTGCCTGGGGGCAGGGACCGGGATCTGAATCCCCCGTTGAGTGAAAGCTAGAAGGGGTTGCATCAGAAGCCAACAGAGCAGCAACCTCTAGGAGTGAATAAATACAGACCTTTCTTGCAAAGCAGTAGAACAAAAGAATTGGCCCTCAGTGAGACTGGACTCCAGCCTCTAATGAAGTAGCTTCTTCTGAGGACTTTCCGAGAATTTACACTTTTTAAGGAAAGGTGTAATACTTCTGCTGTGTAACTTTGGATTGTTTTAAAGGTCTACAGTGCTGATCTTTAAATTCAGAAACATTCAGCTCTCATTTTTAACAGTAATCTATGGAATCTGTTTGAAAAATCAATGTTTTAAGTTTCCCGTTTGCATTACTTAAGTAGGTAAGAGGTTTTCTTCTTCAAGTTTAGCCCTAATGCTTTTGGAAACAGTATTTTGCCCAGAATCCAGGAATACCTTTTGGAAAGAATTCACCTTTCCATTTGAAAAGCATCTGTATTTATCATGACAGGCCTGTCTTTTTGCATAAGAAATCTCTGAAAGAATTGAGCACCGCAAGGAAGTACTGCTTTCTACTAACAAGTTTTTGGTTCTTCATATTATAAAAAATTAACGTTGTAAACCAAGGTAACGTATTCCTAGGGCATTGTAGCCACAGTGAGCTGTTCTGCCTTGCTTTGGCTGGTAATTCTGACCATATGTCTTACTACCAAAGCCTCAGGGCCTAAAGAGTTAACAAGGCACTTTTTCTCGTTTTAGGTTTCCTGTTTAAAGATGGTCTCTTCCTGAGCACTGTGGTGGAACAGATCATTGCGCTGGCTCATCTCTTCAAGAGCTCGGAGTTTGCTCTCGGATCGGTTTACAGGGGAACAGAGCCTCTGTGCCTTAGGCTGCTTTGGTGAAAGAAGTATGTGAGCGTAGGTGCAGTGCTTATAGGTCGTCTTCTTGGTGTTAATTACACCTTTTCATGGGAGAAAATGTACATTTTGTAGAACTTCGTGCATACTAGAAGGATTGGCACAGAGGAGGTCATCAGTACTCAGCTGGCTGGCGTAATTGTTCTTCGCCTGAGTTTGTAATGTCATCAGGACACTCCTGCAGTCCTCAAAGTGACTAGATGGCTGGAAGTTGTCTCGAGTGATGAAGCTTCTCCCCACACGGGATGGCAAGTGACAGCTTGGCACGGACAGGCAATTAAAAATTGCAATGGCTGAAAGGTAAAAACCTACCTCCCCCTACTGCTGCGTTCAGCCTTTGCGTGGGACTGCTGGTGGGGAGAGCGCCCCAAGTTGGGTCACCTACGTCTTTCCCCAAGACTTTTCCAGTCCAAGACATCTGTGACCCCGTTCAGTTAGACAAGCCAAGAGACGCTTCAGCCGCGGGTAGGTGAAATGCCTTGGGCAGGGACTGCTTTTTCTGTGTAAACCTGGGGGCCCTCAGCAGGTGTGCTTGCAGAAATCGGTGAGCCAAGCTAGAGACTACACAGGGACAGAATAATCAAAGATAGAGAAACAAGGCACGTTTGGAGCAATCCTGTACGGTGTTCTCAGCAGTCTTTGAGTTTGACTTCTGTTCATGGCGAAGTGATGAAACAGTCACCGGCAGGAACTTTGTTTGCAACAAATGGAGCTGTCGGGTTTCAGAGCAAAGATGTAGGAGCAGAGGGGAGAGATGAGGCCGAACTCTCTTAAGGATGTGTGTTCGTTTGCTCTTGTCTCTAGTTTTGACACTAGGTTCCTACAAGAAGTATTAGCCGATGCCAAGGGTGCCATTATGGATTATGTTCATAGTGCTTAGGGTTTGGTTGATTCAATTTTCCAATCTGAAGCAGGGACAGCATATTCCTTTTGTATAAAATAGCTTGGCATCTAAGGAAGGAAAAACCTCTGACTTTGCTGCCTGTGAAGCACTGTACGTATTGTATCTGTAAGGAAAAATAAATTTATCCTACTCATAAAAAGTTTATCCTTCAAGCCATTTTTAATTCTTTTTCTTTAAACCTTTAACCTTATACAGAATTTCCATGTGTTGTTATCAGTCTGCCATCAACAGTAATTAAGTGCAGGAAATTTTCATGTGAGCATTGATCAAACTAACCAGACATAAGTTGTTTTAACAGATTTGAAAAAGCAAAATGGAAACGGTGGAATTAAAGCACGCAACTTCTCCTTTTTCCATGTTCTTGACTACATTGGTTTGAACCTCTGTAGTCCTGACTTGCTAAGGACTATGTTAAAAGTAAGTTAGTTGTCTTGAAAATGTAAAGTGACATTTTAAGCGTTTTGTTTCTGTGCTAATGTGCAATTAGGTAGTTATCCAATAAGCTTATTCATGTCGTCTAACTCAAGACAGCTGTGGAAGGAATCGAGAAAACCCTTTACTGTTGAGGAGCGGTGAGAGGGGAAAGGATGTTTAAAAGGATCTGTTTCAGAATTGCCAGTATGTTCTTTTTCCCCGTGTAATAGAGTAAAGCATTAAATGTTAGCAAGATTTGTGAAAAATTAAATTCTGCTGATAAAATCTATAGAGGTGAAACTAAAATGTGGATAGATCTGAATACCAGCAAATGTAGTATAAGTTTGGATCTCTAAGTTAACTCTAAGGCAACCATACAAGGTGGGGCCAAGCTAAAAATCTAATTGTCTGGAATGGTGACTTGGCGAAGTGTATTTTGATTTGGGTAGAGTACCTTTTGCTTAGTAGAGGCTTCCTTGATGTCGTCAGATATTTCTAGTGTTTATGGACAAACGTGCAAATAGTGCATCTCCTTTAGTTAATTTACAGAAGACAAAGCAGGCTCCATCATATTTTGTGTCAGTATTTTTAGGATTATTGACAGTGTCCTACTATAGTACTGCCAAAATGCCTGAGGGCTTAAGCGATGCTTGATCTCCTCTTGCTAAATGTTGCCCTTGAAATAGGACAGATGCCATTTCCCTGCTACCAGGGCCCTTTGGTTTGGGGAGCAAACCTGTGCATCCCACAAGCCTCTTCCATTCAGCAGAGGGCAGTGATCTTGCTCGCGCACCGCCGCCTCCTTACAAACTTGTTTGGCCTCTTCATCTCTCTGCAGATCGTCAGATGGTCACAGAAGCTCAGCGCTATGGAGAACGGATTAATGCCTTGTCCAGCAGTGGCAGAGAGGAGGTACAAGGTTGTTTCTTCCCTTGGAAGATGCACATTTTATTTTTCGCAAGTGTTGGACAGTTGTCCCATGAAACATATTTATCCATGTTTTCACAAGTGAAGGCTAAGATAGCTAGTGACTTGCCAAAGCGACCAAAAAGAGTAGCTGGAATCCATCCTCTACTAGTTAGTCCAAGCACTAATGAGCAGGGACATAAAGTTAAAGTGCAGCTTTAATTTTTTTTTTAAGATAATGCCATTCTCCCTTGCAAAAGCGCTCTTGACATTTACTACTATGTGCCTGAAGTGAGGATGCTCACAGTATTTTATCAGCAACAGTACGCTGGGGAGGAAAAGCTACTGATAGTAGCGATACTATTATCAAAGAACCTTCTGTGATCCCACAGCAAAATTTGCTTAAGAAAAAAAAAAATCAGGAAAAGTCCGAAATGGCTGTTTTGGAATGTGGAATATTATAACACGTTTGCTCTTACCCAACAAACACGTAGTGTGCTGAGGCCGTGGCTGAAAGATATCATTATGGTCCCAGGTTTAGCAGAAAATGCACTTGTCTCTATAATTAAAATGTCCACAGTTGGAGTATATGGGAATCAGAAACTTTAAAGTACCTAACCAGACTCTGACATCTGGGAATCGGGAAGACATTTCCGAAGCTGTCAGATCATTTTGTGGTTTTCTTTTTTTGAACAGCAGTTTCTTGAATCTTTGAAACTTGTGTTACTGGGCAGGGGCAAGTACAGGATACGAAAGGACCTCCAGGGTTTACTTATTTCTTGTTTTCTGTCATTTAAAGTGCTAAGGTTCAAACCTGTTTCTCTCTTCATTTTTTATAAACATCCTTGAAATCATGTAGCTCTGAGTGGGCACCTGTAAGAAGAAAACAGTTAAAACTGGGCTCTAATTTCATTTGTCTTACAGTATTTACTCAAAGCCCATTGAGAATCCTGTCCAAATCATCACACTTGGGGCTTTGGTCTGGTACATCTGATATTCCTAGGTTTGTGTATTAGTATTTACTTTAGTGTTTATTGCCCGTGCTTTGATGAAGCATCGGGAAGGCTGGTTGTGTGAACGCTGCCGGAGGTCAGCTTGCCTTCATCTCAGATGTTTACATAAGCTGGTTAAAGATTTGAGGTTAACCTCTGCTGATGTTTCTAGGAGCTGTAAAGCCATACGTTTTTGGTTTTGGTTTCCATGTTGGCTCCAAAATTTGCGGAGAACTAAACCAAAAGGTTCTTTATGTTCAAAAGCTGTGAAAAAGCTTATTAACATGTGGCATTAATAGGAAAAAAAAATTTGCCCCAAACTGAACTGAACAGAGCTATTTTTCCTCACAGCGCTCGGCTGAATTACTCCTTAGCTCAGCAGATTCAAAGGCACTGACAACTTTTTTTAAGAATACTTTAAAGCAGGAATGTTCCTTTTTTTTTTTTTTTTAACCTTTTCATCAAAGTCTTCAGACTTTACCAGATAAGACCTATAGTGTAGATTCTCTAAACTGTCCATCTTTCTTCCAAATGTTGTGGAAGATAGGGTGCCCAGGTTTCCCACCTCTTTTTGCCTTGTTCATTTTCCTGGGGACAGCTGAGCGCTTCTCAGTTTGCCTGAAACCCGCCTCTTTGCCAGGCGCACGCGTGGCCGTGCCGTGCCGGTGGTGGGCTCCCTGTCTCCTGGCTCCCGTTTATGGCTCCGGAGAACCGTGCCAAACCCTGTCTTCCTCGCAAAGAGATCCTGAACGGGGCAGAGCCGGAGTTATCTGTGCTAAAAGGCTAGTCTGGTTTAGCATGGTAATTACTGTGTTCTTCTGGAGGCTCCCTGTGATGACCAAATTAGCAGGAAACTCTAGAAGGTATAATGTGCTCCTGACATATGACAAGGCTGGGGGAGAGGAACTAAAATGAAAATGGGTCAGGAGTGGGAGGCCTGCGCTGGAGCAATTCCCTGTGGTGCCAGGGTCCATTTAAGAGTCAAAACAGCAGCACATTACAAAGAGGGTGTAGAAAAGCTGTTTTCATTGTCCGAACTGAGCAAACTGGCCTTTCCACTCGTCTCCTCCTCAGCAGCGCCTGTAGCACCTGCAGCACAAACATTGGATGTATTGCCTTCCGAGTCTGAACGCTTTGCTGCCTCTGTTTTTGCAATGAAACAACAGGCAGCAAAGTAGAACAGGGATTCTTAAAGGAGAGAACTCTTTATCATTGGAAATAAAATAATAAACTTATAGACTATATCTTTGTCTGAAACAGACAGTTGAAACTAATTTTGTTTTTTTGTAGTTACAGTGCTAGACTTGAATTATCTGGGTTTGCAGCCCAGCTGTTCCCCAAACTCCCTATGTCTCCCTCTGCAAATCGCTTTAACTCTGTATGTCGCGTCTGTTTTCTGTAAGATGCAGCCAACTATTTCCTTTGTAATCTTGTCTACTGAAATAGAAATTTTGGGGTAAGATCTCTTTGCACAGGACCTAACACAATGAGAATTTGGTGTCTGATGGCACAAGGCACTACTGGAACGTAAATGGAACCCTCCTGGAACAAGTAGTCAGATAGGCTGATTGGGTGAAATGGTTTCATAGGAAATGCTGCTCTTTTGGAAATATTGGCTGCATCCTGAGAAGTAAACCTGTTGGAAGAGAAACGTTCCTGGATGATACAATCTGTGCAGGAAATACAGATAAATCCTCTGTTTACAATTCCACGTAGCTGTCGGTAAAGTCTCCAAGGTGCGATGAAGCTCTCGTGAACTCCAGAAAAAAAGCACGCAGTATTTCATCCGCTAATGTTCTGAAGCTCATCCAGTAAAAAACTCCATGGATCCACTTTGATCAGGTCTGTAACAGAGCAGAAGTTTGACTACGGAAGACCTTGAGTGTCCAATGGAAAGAATGTGATTTACTTCTTATAGCATGCATTTGAGCATAAATAAATCCAAGATGCCATTGCAGAATTAAATGAAACGTATCCGTTCTGTGCGATACCAAGTAGAACGACACAGAACACACCACATTTTGGGTGTGGACAGAGGAGGATGGTGGACTGATCATCGTTTTTTGTTGAGTGCAGGTCATTCAGTCGCACCAAGAAAACGCTGCCTCTTGGGGATTCTGTAGCCAGTTTAAGGCTCTGTACAGTGGAGAAACTCGAGGGGAACCCAAGGCACTTCTGCGTGGACAGACCGATCGTCAGGTGAGAAGCCTGTAGCATCCAGGCACATCTTGACGTGCTGCAGAACTTCTTGACTTGGAGCAATAGCTCAATCTTCCTCTGAACTCATTTCACACCCCCAAAAAAGCTGAGTTGTCTCCATTTAACAAATCATCTTTGGCTATAACCTTTGCTACTAAAATGAAACTATCTTTATGGGAAATACTTCTGAATTTCAGGGTTTAATTTTAGCCTTTTCTCTGCTGAAAAGAATCAAATGAGAAGCATCTGAAGGTGTCAGGATAAAAACATACAAAGAAGCCGTCCAGAATAACACTGACATAATTTTTGCTGCCTGCCTGCCTGCCTCAGAGAAGTTACTGGGATGCTTCAGCACTGCGATTATGGGGTCAAAGCTTGGGTGTATATTCAGTGTCTGGAATTATTATTGCTATTTATGGTATCCTGTTGAAAATGCAGTGATGCTCGGGTGGCCGCAGTGGGAATTCTTTGCAATATAAAGGAGGTCAGGCAGGAAGACCAAAATGATACCTTCTGCCTCAGGATGTTCAGATTCTGTGTAATGACTGGGTTTAGCCTGTTTCTCCCAAAGTCTGTTAGGATAATTAGGCTACAGTCCTATGCTGCACATGACACTGTGCTATCTGTCCAGGCTGCTGAATCAATACTCTCTGAAGCAAGCATTTTGTCACCCTTGCAAATAACAGTTGCTTTAACTGCCTGATTTGAAAATGGTTTTGGTTTTGGTGTTTTGATCCAGTTGCACTAACAGGAAAAACTTCCTTTCCTCCCTGATGGTGTGGCTCCTTGGATTCTGTATGTAAAGTTTGGAATTGAATGGACTCTCTCATATATGAAAGAATGCATTAACTACAGGTCGGCAAAGTCTGTTTATGTGTTGGTTTAGTATGGAGAGCTATTATTACCCTGTTGCTTTTAAGGTAGCCTGCTTAAAGGTAATTATTTAGTCTATCCAAAGCCATGCAGAATGCCAACGCGACCTCTGCTTGTTTACGTTAATGATACAGTATAGAGTCACAGTTGGATGTTAACCTCAGTTTACCCTTGGGATAGCTGGCTGTTAGGGAATGAAGAGTTTTTGTTAACCTTCTTTTTCTTTTTTCACTTGTCAAAGATTGTCATGTGGTTTCCCTGGACTTGTCATTTATTCAGAATTAATTCAAAAAAGATCTTTTTTTCAGTTCCCCTTTAGGACTGAAATTCCAGAGTGTTCTATAACAAGCGTAGAAGCCATGAGCCTGAATCTATTTTTACTCTTTGACACAATCCCACGTATTTTCCCACGATAATATTTGTCATCAGTGTGGGAATTTATATCAGGGTTGAGCCATGAATTGTGTAAAGTGACTTTTTTTTTTTTTTTTTCCCCTCTTAGGATGGAAAGGCAAAGAACACATCAGGGGATGGCCTTGTTTGACAGTGAGCCGGGAGGGGAACTCCAGTACTAACTCCTGACAAACAATAATTGGCCTGGTACAGCCTCTGAGAGCTGTGCTCTTCTCAGGCATCTCTGTGGGGCTGCAGAAATGAAGGTGTCCAAAATTTTGGGAAGTGGAAGTCTCAATGCTTTTAGAAAGTTGATCCTACATGACGCATCTGTCGTCAGTCTTGAGCATCTGTAGCAGAATCAACAAGTGAATCCAAATCATCAAACTTCCTCCCAATTAAAAGGTAATTGGTGGCATCCTGGCCTTTCAGGCACCAGACTGTTCCTCATAAAACATTCAAAAGCCTTGCAGTTACCCAAAGAGGAAAATGAGGAGGGAGGTATTTTTCCACCCGATGGCCATGGCACGTAATTACTGCAGGCATATCCTGATCCTTTGTCTGTATTGCTCATCGCTGCTATGTCTAAGAATTCCTTGATATTCAATGAGTGCCTTAACCAAGTCAGGTTTTCATAATAAGATTACATTATGAAATTATATTTCACGCCTGTATATTATAGTGCACACACGTATACTTTCATCATGTATCAGAGTGTACTTTGCTCTTCTCTGATACCAGGCATCAGAGGATGTCTATAAATTGAATTATTTCAGGATAGTTATCCTAAAGAACTCCATGTAGGGAAACCTGTATTATAGCACGAAAGCACCTTACTCTCATTTATCATAATCCATTTTAAATGTGGATTATGCTCATGCAGAACAGGGCACTCCTATTTTGGAATAATTTTAAATAGGAATACCTCTTGTGCTTTCGGCTCTCACCCTGCATTATCCAAAATAGCTTTGAAGTGTAAACAAGCGTCTAATGTGTCTCTAGTATTTCCATTCCGCTCCCTGACTCCTCCTTCTTCCCTGGCTCTTCCTTTGGGAAGGTCCAGAGCAAAACCAGACCTGCAGAGCCCATCATTTAGGTCTTTGCTTTCACACACTTCATACCAAGGGCCGTTTCCAATCCGATTCCCAATTTAAATGCATCCCTAAGCTTTTGAAGGGAGTATTTAGATGCAAGTTTCTGACTCTGAGCCATCCCCACAAATTATATTGGTACGTAAAATGTTTCCTTTCACGCTTTTCTGAAAAGGAGAAGGGTTTGTATTTCTAACCTCCTGTGGTCTCTTTTGGGACAGTTTGGGTTTTTTCTTTACTATCATCAGCCTATTCTGCAACCTCCAGCCAAAACGGATGGGTACAACTCTGAGAAAGGTCCGATATAACGAGTGCTGTAATGACTCAGACCCATGTCTGCCTGCCTGGTCTCTAGCTGTGACGAGCAAGGGATGTGTAGGGAAGACTGCAAACATGCTCTCTAAAATCATCCCTCTTCCATCGTGTCTGAAGCCATTTACACGTCTGGTTCCGTGAAATGCCACGGCTTCTTACTTGTCTTCTGTTCATTTATTTAAACCTGCTTCCTGGCTATTTCCTTTGGCGTCCTGCCTCTAGTTTTAGTGTCATCATTCCCTGTTCGTACTCTTTTATACCGTTGTTTTCCACACCTCTGCCACAAACTGCTCGTGTCCTTTACAAATGACGCAGCTCTAATCCCTTGGTCTTTCCTTGCACCGAAGTCGGTTCCCACCTGCGATCTCCCTGGCTGCTTTTCTCCATGGCTTTACCAGTTGGGCTGGCCAGATCTGCAAGTGGCAGTCAAGATAGAGGAACACCACGCAAGCGCATGTATGTCGTGCAATATAATCTGTTTTCTGGTTTGTTAATGCTTTTTTAACAGTTCCCATCATTTTGTTTGTATTTCCAACCTCCTGTGAGTACGAGGCGGCTGTTTTCAGAGTCCTATCCTTAATAATGCCACAAACGTAGCAGCTAATTTAGAGCGCTTCATTGCATATAGATTAGTAGGGTTACTTTATCTGCTAATTTATCACTTATTGTCTTGATAGCACGAGGTCCTTCTGCAGCTCTTCACAGACAGGTTTAGATTTGACTATCCTGAGTCGTTCCGAAACACCTGCAAACACATCATTTCACTATTCATCTCCAGCGTCAGCAGAGGCGCCGGCCGGCTCGGCTGCGATGGCTCGCGAGGTCAGGGCATTAACGCCAGCTCCTGTTTGTGACTGCAAGCATCAGCCCAACGTCAGCCGTGAAACTGGAGGATATTCTTTCTTAAAACTACATATTTCAAGATACAACCACAGAGGCAGAAGGATCCTTGTTCACAAAGACGATGGAGGTGCTTTCTTCAAATAAAAAGAGGTTTATTAAGATAACGAGAATGACATTGTGGTGTGGGTGTTGTACATCTATTGCAGCATTAAGAGAAACAACAGCAAGTACAAAATCCTGCGGAACTTCTATAGTCATTATCATCACAGCCTATCTTGTCCATGCTACAGTTTTGTGTATCCAAAACTTCATTCCCATTTCTAATGGCAGGAAATCCAGAGACTTTCATCTTTCAAAAAAAACAAAACCAAAAAAAAGGCAAAACAAAAAAAAACCCAACTCAATTTGATATAAATAACTTGCACTGGACATTTTAAAACTTTCAGATTTTAATTACACATAAATAAATATATACAGATTTAGAACAGTTCAGTTTGGCCTGGTTCAAGTTCTGCTCCTTGTGCTTTATTAATTATTATTAATTTTAGAAACTTGTGTGCTGTTATCTGTAGGTTGTGGAGTTTTAATTAGTCCTGGGTTTAACTTAACCTGCTTTATCCCCAGCTGTGACCCCAGCAGCCGGGAAGGCTCTCCTCGCTGGGTTCCTGCCCTGGGAACCGCCGGTGTGCGGTTTGTTCCTCCCCCGTGGTGCGGCTCAGGGACCCTCAGCCCCAGGGAAAATCCACGTTGAGTCTCGCTTTGAAAACTGTAAACGAAGTCTGAAACTGCTTTAAATCCAAAGCAGTTCTGCTGGCGATTTTTCTCTTGGCGTGGCTCTAGGACTGGGCTGTAGGTGGGAAAATAGGAAGGTTTCCTGGGTGTTTGCCTGTCAAAACCAGCTGATAAATCCAGGTACAGCCAGCGATCCAACTCCCTGCCCTCCGCTGCTTGCGCCTCTGGTTCTTGTACTGTTGAGGCTTTTGCTCTTCCTTCTCGGTTTTTCAGTTGGAACAAATTCCTGGAGCATGTCAGGATTTCACTATGGGTTTTTAAAAAAACAAAATAAAATTGCACATGACTTGGCTTCCTGCATCCACAATTTAAAAAAAAAAAAAAAAAAGGGCAAAACCCAAAAGCCATCAACCTGTCTTATTTTCTCAATCTCACTACGTCCATGAGTTGTTTTCTTCTTAAATTCTTTAAATCTTCTTTTTTTTGTCTTTTCTTTGCTTGCTTTACGAGTTTCATCCCAAGTTCAAACGTAGCAGTTCAGAAAGGGGCGCACTGGGTCGTCTTCCCCCCCCAGCGCTGTTGAGCCTTCCTACCGCGCCCAGGGAAAGCTCCCGGCGGGGAGCCGGAGGGAGACGGCGCGTTATTTCCGATGCTTCACTTCTTTTTCTGACGCTTTGGAGTCTCCGGCCGTGTGCCCGTTCCCTGTGCTGTTCATGAACATTTTATCCAGCCCCTTGAGGGACTCCACCAGGTAGTTCTGGAAGGCTGTGAGCGCTGCGCAGATGGCTGGGCCCCCAAAGCCATGGGTTATCAAGCTGAAATGAGTCAAACAGCTCTGGACACCGGGCTCTAAGATGAGCGAGGGGCGGCTGTTCCCCAGCGGCGAGCGATCCTGGGCTATCAAGTCTGCAAACTCTTTACAAATTTGCCTGAAAGAGAGAGGTTTGTGTTACTATAAATGCTGTTGGGAAGCTGCAGGGACATAGGTGTGTTTGAGGGCTCTTTTCCTGCTGCCTCCCCTCCAGGAGTTTCCAGCCCCAGCCTGGGGAAAGCCCCTGCCTGCAGACTGGGAGCTGGTGCAGCTGCTGCCGCTCCGAAGGGGCAAGCGTGGCAGTGCCGAAATGCTCCCTGGGGTTAGGTTAACCTCTCCCAGCTAGGAGCAAGCCCTTAAATCCGTGCAAATTATTCATCTCGCTGCGCATCTTTCAGATCTGCTTGCGGCGTATGAGACCATCTCTTCCCCGCAGAAGAGTAAGCTTTCAGGGCTGACGCTGCCCTTCCAGGCCGTGGGTGCCTAACGTGGCCGTGGCTCATAGCCATCTGTACTCACTTGGTAGCCAGCAGCATGTTTTTCCTGGTGTGGAGCTCCGTGGGGTCGGAGTGCTGTCGGCACAGGTACTCTGCCGCTGCCTTGGCTGGGAACTCCGTTTCGCACACGTACCCGAAATCCCGAGCAAGGTGAACGGCTTCACCTACGAGCAGGACGGATGAACAAACTGTGTCAACGCCCGTGTGAAAGGGGAGCACTTTCCGTAGCAACTTCAGCCACCTCACTGATGTGGCTTATTTCTGCCTGGACTGGAGCCCTTTCCTTTCCCAGTTGCCACCCACGAGCTCTCTGGGTGACAGAGCTGTTTCTCACTTGGGCACTTCCCTTGCTGCATCTTTCTTTCCCTACTTCTTCCAAAATTTCCTGCTTGGCCTCTCCAAATTAAGCAGGGATTTAAACAGGGGCTGGAGGGTGAAAAAGCGACCTTAGCCCCATGACTGCTAGACAAAACGTGGATGTGAGAAACGGGCAGAAGGAAGGGGTTTACATCTTCCCACAGTGAGCAGGGGCCCTCGGGCTGGACGCGCAGGCAGCGTATCCATCACCCCGTGGAAATGCCCACCCATTGATGGAATTGATCTCTCTCCGGGCGTCCCCGTGGAAATAATCAGAGCTGATGGCGATTGATCATGCCCAAAACCCGAAATCCTGGTCCGGCAGGCAGAGCTAATTTGACTTGCCCCCCTGCTGCTCATACGTATTAAGCCATCCATCCTAATAGCATTAACCTAGATCCCATCACAGTCTCCCCCGCTCCCGGAGCTCATGGCTGTGAAGCCATGTTATGGGGAAAGTGTCTGTGCTTCCCGTGTAACGCTAAGGCTTTCCACTTTATCTCCTCCGCCAAAGAAGGAGCAAATAAGGTAAACCTAGAGAATCGGAACTGCGGTTGTTTGTATGTTAAAAAACAATCAGAAAGTCATAGCTGCTGAAAAACAGTTCTTGTGACAATAAAAAAGGGCTGCGTGACCTCAGGGTGAGACCCGAGGCTGGAGCCAGGATTTGTTTCCTCCATGAGTGTGTGCGAGTGGCTGAATGTTTTAAAGGCAATTTGGATGCTGAGAGGTTTCAGCGGAGGGGACGAGGCGGTCCAGCTTTTGAAAGCGGTGTTAAAGCCACACCGAGGCAGAGCCCGGGGAGGAGAGCGCTCGTGGGGCAGGAGGCCACGGCAGGCAGAGGGGCCGCAGGAGCCTGTCGCAACGCACATCCCTTTCTGAGAGCTTAAGGATGTTTCTGCAGTTGAAATACAGCCCTGCTGCTCCCCTGGGTCCGTGCGGGAGGGCGAGTGCTCGGTCTATGTGGCAAGGGCTCCCAAAGGCAGCTGCGTTTCTACCTGCAGCCCTCGCAGTGCTCCCTGTGCTCCCCCGGACCCCTTCTCCCCCATCTATATGAACGGCTGTGGGTCAGTGTAAGAAAAAGTATATCATTAGCCCTCAAAAAAACACCCAGTGCTTTTTTTTTAAATGAACAGACATTGGGAAGGCAGAGGGGAGAAAACAAATTAAACCAGGACAGCAAATGTCCAAGGAAGAGGGTGCCTGGGGCACAGGGGCACAAGCCAGTTTCTGCGTGCTGAGTAACGGCAATGCAATAGCACCTTCCTCTGGGTGAAACATCTCCCAGTACCATCGCGTTTCTGTGCAGGAGGAAATTATATCCATCGAGCACACATGGCACCGCTCTTTTATTTACTATGAGCTGGTAAGCAGTAACCAAAACATCAGCAGCCACCTGAAATCAAAATGTACATTTCTTCCTTCCTTTCTTTCTTTCCTTCTTTTCTTTCTTTTCTTTTAATGGAAATCAGCCTTTCATTCAGCACGAACCAACTGCCCTCAGTAACAACCTCAGCCTAATGAAGCGGGTCATTTAATTTGCTGGCAACAATGGAGATGATTTTCTATTCAGAAACTGCAGGCAGCTGCCTCCAACACGCTGGGCGCAAACACAATGGATTCCAAAGCTCGAAGGGAGTCGGAGCTGTCATTGCATTTGTTTGCGTCCCGTGTCCTTTTCTCCAAAGACGCAGTGGCGACATCATCATTTCCATAGTGCGAAAAGTAGGAGGGGAGCAAATAAACAAGCGGCTTCAAGCAGGGGCACCTCACGCGTCAGGGCAGGTCGCACGCTGCCTGCCAAGGCTGCGCCGCCCGCAGCACGTTTTCCGTAGCTCAGCCCTTAATGCCACGCTCCGAGGCCTGCTGCTGCTGCAAACTTTACCTCCTGCAAGACCTCAGAGCTGCGCGGCATCTCCTCCATGTCTCACTTCTCCCGTGCTGTCCCAGGGGAGGAGAGCAGGGCTCGGATACGGGGCACCTCCTTCTCATGGGAGGCACGACACGGACCTGAGCGGGGTGATGGAGCCTCGGCAGAACAGGTTGATGCCGTCCGAGGGCGGCACAGTCGGCAGCGCCTGAGTTGTGTCCCAAGCGGGCGCACAGTGCTACAAAACAGCTGCTAAATTCTTGGCAGCTTTATTCAAGCTTTTTTTTTTGTATTTGGTTTCTGTGAACCTGACTAAGCGTTATTAGAACTAGTTCACAGCAGTGAACGGTACGCTTAGATATTGCCGAAAGGAAGCTGGCAGCCCCGTTCAGGCTGTGGATTCCTTTTCCCCATGGGCTATGACTGGTCCCACAGAAATGTCTGAGTTTCGGAAGACAGACGTGCTTGAATCAGCACGGAGACTTACACGGGGATATTTCCAGTCTCAGTCAGTGGTGACCGCTGCATACTTTGTTTTAAGTGTTCTCGTTTGTGGAAAGCTGCAAATGAAGGGTATTGAAGTTTCGGCACTCCCATCCTCCGCGGGAGTGGAGAGCGACTCTTACCTTCCACGAGGGATGTCAGCAGGGTGACGTTGGCAGCTTTGCGCCTTCCTGCAGGCAGGTTTAGTCCAATTTTCTCTAACCTTTCCCTTAAACACCGACCCCCGTTTTTCGATTTTGCTCTGAAAAGAGAAAACAAGGAGAGGAAAAAAATTATAATTAATGTTAAAATAACTATAACTAATCCCAGTTTGAGCTTTTAGGTTTGAAACAAAAGAAGAAAAAGCAATGAAAATGCTATTCCCTGATATAACACAGACCAGTAATTTCTCGTCTCCGTTAATCTGAGAGGTAGGAGCTGGTGCTGAGCACAAAGCTTGCTTCGGTGTTACCCCGCGTCCTTGGGCTGTCCCAGGGCTCCCAGGAGCAGCTTACCTGCGGAGGACCCCGCCGAGGAGAGAGGCGTTGAGACACTCGGGGGGCGAGAGCCGTCTCTGCACCTCCCCGACGGTCACCTTGTACTTGGAGGTGGAGCTGAGAAGAGAGAGGCGGCCAGGCACGGAGCAGAAGACCTCGTTGGGATTCGTCACCCCTCCGATCAGGCCATCTTTGTTCATTGACAGGGTGGGAATGGTGGTGCCGTTGGCCTTCGAGGGGATGGGCACTGGGAGACAAGGAAGGGAGAGAGGAGGCGGTGGCTGAGAGACTCCAGAGCCAGGGAAGCCGCTTGGTGACTCTCCTGGCCGCTTTCTAGCCCCCAGCACCCGTGCCCTGCCATCCGCAGATGTCAGCATGGCTGCCTGGGATATCTCAGTTAGGTTCTTATTTTCCTCAATAAAAGAAGAGAGGTGGGGTGATGAAACTAAACTAAATAAAAAGAAAAAAGAAAAAGGAAGAAGCCTGGACTCTGCTCTCGCCTGCTTTCCCACGCCTCCCAGCTCTCCTGTAATTAAACCCAAGGTTTTGGGCTGGTCTCCTGGAAGGCTAAGGACTGTCCGCAGCATCGCTGTCTGGACCTGTGACCAGCTTCCCCTCCCTGTCTCCTCTGGGCACCCCGTGGAGGTGGGGTGGCAGGGTGAAGCACTGGCCCGTCGCGCTGGCCCGGGTGCCGTTCCTCTCCCGGCTTCGGGATGGGATCGCGGCTGCAGCCCAGCTCTGCCCAGGCACACGGCTGCGTCCCGCCGGACAGGATCAGCAGGGCTGAGCCCTGACCTTCCCACCCTGCGTAAAACCCCGGAGATGCTGGGATGGCCAAGAGCCGTGTTTGCCAGTATGTGCCCACAGGAACCAGTGGAAAGAGCTTCTTTGACTTCAGCTTTGGGATTAGCCCCACAACAAGCCACAGCCCTAAACTTTCATCATCCCTGGCTTAAAAGAAGCTTGAGAAGATCAAACCCAATTAATCCAGCACAGACTTCCTTTTACTTAATGGGCAAAAGTCAGTTAACACAAGAGGTTAGGCAGGCAATGGTGACTGCAGCACCGCATCGGGCCCATGGCATCGCACCCGGGGTGAAATGGGCACGGTTTTCCCATACGTCATTCCAGTAAGAAATGTTTTTAGACGCAATAAAGGTTTATAGGTTAAAACCGTGGCTGAAACTTCTGCCAAATCTCTTTGGCTTTTATGTTCTGAAATTAATAACCAGTTTAATGCTGGAAAAAACAAGTTTTGAAAGAATCCAAAGAGGACTGCAAATGCCATCGCTCCGGATCATTTCAGCCCTGGCATTCTTTGTGGTTCCTGGGTAATGACTGTTCCACAATCCCCATTCAGATGGTTCCTGCAAGTAACGCAGCAACGAATACCAGGGCGAGATGCAGGTTTTATAAAGGAAACACACATGCCCAAAATGAAACAGAAAACCCAGAAATTAATTGGGGAGGGTACGTAGACTGGACCTATTAAGGGGTGCTTACAATCAGCATATTGTAAATACAGCTCAACAACTTGTTAGTTCGGCAATAAAAATGTAGCACATGTTACATAAAAATGGCTAATGTTTTAAGGCTAAAAGATGAATGGAAAGGAGCTAAGGTACATGAAGTTTCCTCTCCGCGTGAAACTTGGACAAAGTCAGGGGACTGAAGGGTGAGAGGCACTGGTGCCCTGCTGGAGTCAGCCACTGCGGTGCTGGCGTTTGCCATGGCTGGAGCTGGTTGAGGGAAGAACCAATATGGGAACATCACCATGCGACGTAGGAAACCAGAGCTATTTCCAGGAAGGGGCAACTTCAAAGCTTGCCTTCCACAGGCCCAGCACAGGTTATATTTGTCTCTAGGGGACACCCTTAAAATCAAAAGTCAGAGCATGTTTTACAAATATCCATACTGCCAAGGGTCCAGGTACCCAGCAGATGTGGGTTCTGCTGCAGCAAGGGCCACCCCCAAACCAGCCACCCCTGGAGAGCTGGTGTTGCTTGTAGTATCAAACACTTTGTCTGTCCACGAAGAGCTCTGCATAACTTATATACTCGCATATTTGTGCATGCCCGAAATCATGCTGTGGCGTGCATGCAAGCCGCATGCGTGGCTGGGGACCTGCGTACACACGAGGGACTGAACAGCCATGCAGGAGAGAGGGGAATCGTGCCTCGCCACACGTGGCCATGAAACATGGCACCTGGGGAGGAGGTAAACCCAGCTGGCACCAGTGTGAGTTAACACCAGAGCCTATGGAAAACCGGGCTGGAGACGGGTCCCACACAGCTCCGGCGTGTTTGCAAATCGCCCCGCGCGCCCCGGCAGCGTGGGGGGACGGGCAGGGCAGGGGGGTGGGAAGGCACGGATGGATGCCGATGCACAGCAGGGTGATGACATGGAGACACCATGACACTTTTGAAACACATACTGGCATTTTTAGGAATGATGCTATTGTCAGAAACAACTCCCCTGGAGAGCTGTAACCCAGAGCCTACCACTGCGAAGGTTAATGCCCAGGGCAGTCGGGTGAGCCCTGCTCCATGCCACAAGCAAACCGTGCAGGCACCGGCACCGGGCACCCGTCACAGAACATGAATATTGGCGTTGCTGTTCTGCCTCGAGGCCCCAGCCGAGGCCAGAGCCCTGTCACATTCGGCACGTGCATGCACGGGACAGAGCCGCCTGTGCCGCGGGGAGCTTGCACCCTCAGCAGCGGGGCACGCAGAGTGCGAAGGGAGAAACAGAACGGGTGGCTGGCCCAGCATCAGCAGGGGCTAGCGGCAGCGCTGGAAACTGAGCCGGTCTCTCGAGTCCTGTAACAGTGCTTCATCCATTAGACAATGTTGCCTCAATACAACAAGAATAAACATAGCCACATTTGCCATTAATTATTAATTATTGATATTTGGCCTCACCTGCTGCTGTTTGCCTGGTCTGATCTGCAGCTTGTTTGCCCATAAACATGCTGCAGGAGGGAGACAAGCTACCATTAAAGCCTGACAGCTTTGTTTCCTTGGCTTTTGGGGAACCAAAATTGTCTCTTGTCATCTGAGTAAACCAAAAGTCCCCCTCGATCTTCAGCTGCTGCTTTCCTGTTCCCGCAAGCAGCAGGTGATCGGAGCACCTGAGCCAGCCTGCAGACAAGAAGGAAGCATGAGACCGTTGCGGGTCGGCACGGCGCGCAGCCGACAGCCCAACGCCCCGGCGCGCGAGCACGCCGACCCCCTGCGTCCGCTGCCGCCACGGGCAGGAGCCGCGGGACCCTTCCAAACCAAGACGGGTGCATGCAGGCGCCTGGCCCCGCTGGGAAGCGCCACGTGCCGCTTCACGCAGCCTCGTGTCGGGGGTTCATCCGAGCTACGGGGCAGAGAAATAAATCGCTGGAGCAGAGACGGGGTTTTCACAACAAGGTTTCTGGGCACCAGGTGCCAAATAGCCACAACGCGAGGGGGAGGCGCTCGGTGCCATCGTGCCCGAGCGGAGGAGCAAGGCATGGACTTGAGCCCCACACAGAGCTTTGCAGCTGGGAATAGAAATGTCACGTCGGTGTCACTGCACTGGTTGCCCCTGCTGAGGTTTCCTGGGTTAGGCCATAGGAGATACCTGCCCTTGGCACGGGGGCAGGACATCACCTTTCCCTCAGCGAGCCAGCTCTAGCCCTGCCCGTCCCCATGGCGGGGACTTGGGCAGGCTCAGCTCCCACTCATGACCGTGGAGGAGAGGGTTTTCAGCAGAAACACACCCCAGAGATGCTCGTTCACGCAGTGACGGGGCGACGCGTACGCAGGCTGACAAGGAAAGGGTTAGATGCCGGTACGCAAAACGCCGGGTGCCCAGATGCTTGGCCCCCTCCCTCCGGGCCCTGCCTGATGAGTGGGACAGGGCTCAGCTGGGTCACCCTGCCCCAGGGAGCTATAAAGGGCAGGAACCAAGCTACATGCCCCTCTGCAGGGCTGTGTTTGGATTGATTCAGTCAAGGGAAGGGGAAGAAGGGGATATTAGGCTTTTAGTGACTGCTCAGAATCCTTTTGGTAAGCATGAGGTCTTTTTCTCTTCTTGTATCCACCTTGGCTATCTGCTCTTACTGTTAGTAGTATTTCCTAATTGGCCCCATGTGAACTCTGCAAGCTCAATGGAGGGTGAGCTGGGGAGCCTGCAGAGCCCTGGGAAAGGCTGTTCCCAAAAGCTGGGAGCTGCAGCCAGACCCACCAGCGCTGGTGGGCTCTGATCCGGAGCCTTATGGCAAAGACACAGCTGTATCTGAGAGAGCGAGAGGGTGAACATCCGTGCCGTGCTGCTGGCTGGGTTGTTTTCAAGCAAGAAATGCTGTGAGTGCTGGGGGCTTTTGAGAAAATGGGCTGCCAAGCAGGTTAGTGTCACCCGGGGAGCCAGGGATGGCAGGAGAGAGCCCAAAGCCCTAGGCATGGTCCTGGCAGGGTGAGTTACTGGAGAGAAGGTAGATGTGTTTACATGGAGGAAAGGAAAAAAAAAATCTTAGTCTGTTCCCTGAAACCTCTCGGTTATTGAGGCTTGGTTGCTGTGCTATGTCCCCTTGAAGTTTGTTTGCTCTTTTCTTTGGCTGCCAGGCTCTCCTGAGAGCTTTTTTTCCCCCCATGGGAGGGCTGCTTAGTTCAGGTTCACCCTGCTACTTCTAATTCAGCAAATCCAAAAGGCCTTGCCTGGCGTTGCTGATATTCAGCTCCTCGCATAGAGGTGAGCTCGGCTGCGGATTGCACAAACTAAAGCCCCGGTGAAGCGTTTTGACCAGGTGAGCCTCCAGTCCTGGGGATGCTGCAGCTGGGCTAGGGAATGGGGGGGGCTGCACAGTGCATGGGTCAGAGGGATCCGATTTGAAAGGGAAAACTGATTTTGAAATAAGGTTATGCTGACAGACCTCAAAGAGCTTCACACCTTGCTAATCCCCAGGCCAGTGCTGGTACAGGATCAGCCACTAAGTCATTAACTTGCTCCCAGGGCCTGTGGGAGCTGGCTCATTATTGCAGCTGGGGAAAATTGAGGCACTGAGCAAGTTAAATGATTTACCAAAGATCAGGTATATGGGCATGATCTGAATGCATGCACTTCTGATCTGTGGGAATGCTTTTCTAAGCAATCTCGGCTTTAGCTATTGCCCAAGCATTAGGCAGTACTGTATAGAAAACTGATTAAGGATGGCCTCTGTTCTTATAACTGGAGACTTTCTTTTTAATGCTGTGAACTAGAGGCGTTTGGCACTGTGTCATCTTGTCTACGATGCTCTTGTATTTTGAAGTCGGCTGCTGCGAAGGGCAGTGTGTCAGTAACGAGCGTATGACAGCTTGCTGAACGTGGGATGGGAAACGACCCTCATTTCTGCTGTGTAACGGCACAGGGAGCGTTTCCACGAGGCTCAGCATCCCGCTGCCGCCTTTACCGTCGCAAGGCAGGTACCGCTCGCAATACGCTATGCGTTTCACGTGCGCATTGAGCAGCGGCGCAAACCCAAGCTTGCAGGCGAGTCGCCTGCCCTGGTGCTGCGCAGCTGGTACACGCGGCTTCGTCTCCCCTTTGAACCCGTGGGGTTTGTGACCACAGAATCATAGAATGCTTTGGGATGGAAGGGACCTTTAAAGGTCAATCTCCCATCAAAGATGCCTTTTTTGTGCCGAGTTGGATCTAGTTTGTCTTTTAAACATACCTTGGGTGTAACTGTCAGATGGTGAAACTCGCACAACTCCATTTGCTGTGGCATGAAAACCCCTGATTCGAAGAGAGCGAGCGAGTGATTTCAAAACGGGTCCAGGTTTCCAAGGACACCAAAGGCTTCATCCCTTGACTCTCCTGAGCTGGCGAGCACCCTGCCTGCCTGCGGTTGTCTCCCCGGGTCCTGCGCAGCCGGCAGCCTGGAGGCAGCGGCGAGCCCGCAGGCTGGGACGGCTGCAGCCGGCTCCCTGCTCTGTCGGGGAGCTGTTTTATGATGCTGGGCAGGTCACCTCCCCAGTTTGGGCTTGACTGTCTCCAGCAACAAAATGGAGATAATATCTACCTGGGGGGAATGCTGTGGTACCCAATTAAAACTTGCCAAGTGATCCCTGGGTGAAAGATTTCTCCAGGTTAAAGTCCCTGGGTGGTAAATGTAGCCAGAAGGAGTTGGTCCAGCGCCTAAGCACGGGATGTGATGATGCTCCTTAGAGAGGCGGAAAGGCAATCCCCATGAGTGCGAGGTCCTGATACCTCCAGCGATGCCGCAGGTGTGATGGGATGCCACAGCCTTGTTTCTGTCAGGGTTTTCAGGGCAGCAGGGTGAAAGAGAAGAAACCACTGAACTGATCGCTCAGTTGTGAATCTGGTGGCTGGAGTAAGGAGCCTTGTGGCTTCAAGGTGTCCCAAGATAAAGCACAAAGTTTCTGACGCATTTGTTCTGGTTTGCAGAGGTGGGTCCATCAGCTTTTCAGTTCCAGGTACAAAGAAGAAGGAGCAAAAGAAACCCGTTCTTCAAAGGCTTTTACCCAGGGAGCTGGAAAGCCTCGGAAAATTTCCTGCTTTTCCTTGACGAGTTTCAGCAGGGAGCGATCCGCAGCCCTGTGCTCGGCTGCCTCACCGTCCCTCTCCCACGTGGTCCGGGACGGACGATGCTCCTGCGCTCCCTCGCCTTCCTCGTCTGCGTTCACAAACATTTGTGTCTGAAATTACCACTAAGATTCCTGGAAACGGCCACTGTTACGTGTAAATATTCAGCGCAAAAGGCGCCTCTGCAGCCCGGGCTCAGGCTCTGCGTGTGGGTGCTGCCGGGAGCTGCGGGATCACGGTGCCCGTGCTCGGGGGCTGACTGCACACCATCAACTTTGGGTTTTGGGTTTTTTTTAAGGGAAAAGAGATTTTTACCTACAAAAAGAAAAAGATGAAGTACTGACTCATTTCCATATGAGAAATGTGCTACCTGCTTGCAAAATGATTTGTAAGCAGGAAAATTTGTGGTATTTGGAAACTGAATTGCTTATCGTGGTGTTATTTGTTCAGTTCCATTTCCAGCTGGAGCTTGGGGTGCTGCGAGGGGGAAAAACAAGTCCAGAGGGAACATGCAAATCGCTGCCTGTCTTACAAGTCTGTTTTCTTCTCTCCTTAGATACACTACAGGTAAATCTTCCTCCTCAGCAGCGCCGAATCCCTGGATATTGGAGCTTTTGTTGCAACATCTCTTTCAAAAGTGGGAGTGTGCTACAGCTTAGATGGCATTTTAAAGAGGTGTTGGTTAATCCTTTTAGGCGACTACCCGGGACAAAGCAATCTCTCATCTTCAGGCACAGTGCTGTCTCCAGCCACCCCAAAAGCATCTCAGCCCCCTGGTCCCTCTCCAGGGCCACGCGTCGCTCAGCTTGGCCATGTCAGGCATCGCTGCAAATCCAGGGCAGCCCAAAAAAAGGCTGCAAAAAGGACGCCTGCACACCTATTTTGGCCATTCCTCTCTGCAGCTGCTGAGGTTTGCGTCCATGATATTGCAGGTCCAGTGACACCAGCCCTGAGCCCCCCGGGTTTTGCTCCCCGCAGCAGCTGCCGTGCTCCTGCAGCTCCGGGCAGGCAGCGCTGGGAAGCTTTGGCTGATGGATGTTTGTGCGTAGCCCCTGATGAAAGGTGCTCCAGAAAGGTGAGGGATTACTGCTGTCTTTCAGGGAGAGCTTTCAGTAAATTAATCTAACCTTCGTTTGAATGTCTCTGATGTAAATTATAAGACGGAGATACATATATAAAGAAATATCTTCATGTGGGTGTGAGCCAGAGGCAACTGCTCCTACCGCCCCTTTACAAGCCCTTTTTCACCGAGGAGGTGCTGCAGAGTTCAGCTGCTTCAATTTCCTGGTGTTTCAGCAGAGAGGTATTTACTGACGGTCCAGGGAAGGAGGTCAGTGCCATCAGCCATATTTCAAACCCACAGTCTGTAATTATCCTTTCTTCCCAGAGGGGATTATACAGGTATTTTCTTTATCTTGAATGCTCAACCTGAACCAAGTCCCCATGTCAAAGAGCCTCTCTAGGAAACGCTGTAATCGGCTCGAAGGCCTTTTCAAATGGAAGGATGGAAAGAATCTTGTGTTTATCTCTGGGCTTTCCAGATTGCTGAGTCCTGATAGGGAAATGGATCTCGGACCCTCAGAAGAAGAGAGGGAGCAAGGATACAACTCAGCGGCCTCAAACTATTCCCATGAGAAAGCTAATCAGGAGAGGTCCCATGCCTATGCAAAGCTCCCATACTTAACATTCTGTTTCCAATGCAAATCAATACATTAGGTTACGAACTAAACTTTAAGGTGCCATGGGATATTAATTGCATTTTTCTTGTGTGCCTCTGTTTTACCCAGCGAAGTACCCGTTGTGTGTCACTGCAGGTCTCTGCTCCTGGGCAGCTTCAGGCCGGGTCGATGGGGCAGGAAGGTTCAGCCTCCGCGACACCGGCAGATACGACGTCTCGCTTACGGACGGTACCTTCTTAGTACATTGTGTCTTGATAGGAATGGCCAATCAATATAATAACAAAATTTACTCAGACCTTTGAAAAGCACCCTGTGCTCCTTCAGCACTGGGAAGGGGATTAGTAAGCAGTTTTGCAATTAATAATTTCAGCTAATGCACTTCCCTGCTTTACCATTTGGGAATGACTCTGCCTCAAATGTGCTGCTTGCTCAGGATATTTTGTGAATTTTTTGGAAACTGCTCACATATGATTTGTTGTGAGTTCCCAGACGTTTCCCTGCCATACTTCATTTTATGGATTGAGCCGTGCTGTCCGGGAAGCCTCTGATGTAGCAGCCTGAGCAGCAACCTCAGGAACACCCTGCTGGAAAGCAGCAACTAGTAATGATTAAAGTGTCCTCCTAATGAGCGAAACCCGAGTGCTCGAGCCTTTTTACAAAATCAATGAAAAAGGATTTGGATTCTGCTTTTGAATATCAAAGTGTATTTGCAGTTATTTACTGCACGTGGGTTTTGCTATTTGCTGAAAGAGGGGCTCTGATACGGCGGTGCCCCGTCCCCTCCCCTAACGCTGCGCTTCTCGCTTGTACCTTCGCGACTCCATTTGAAAAGCCAGCTTAGTGCAGTAATTCAGATTATTTCAATCCCCCGATTGAAAATTATTTTTTTTCTGAATCTGTAGCGAATTCCTTTCATATCTACATTACAAAAATAACAACTATTTAAAATTCAGTTCAATTACTAACGGCTCTGGACGGACCTATGTAGCTCTGCCTCTGTTTGTAAAGAATTTGTTTCGCAGCACAAAACGTGCAGGTGTCGGGAAGGCAAGAAACCGCAATGGGAGGCTGGAGAGCCCGAGGATTTAAGCCAGAGGAACTGGAAAGCTGCACTGCTCCGTGCTGATGCCAGGGAAAGTCTCTCATCCGATGTCACCCCCCAGCCCGGTTCAGCCGTGCCGCACGGCAGCGAGTGCTCCCGGACTCGCGCACGCTCCACGGCTCTGCCCTGTAGCATTAACCATCACAGGTTTATTCATTTAGCAGCACAAACTCCCATTACATTTTGGCAACCAGTCTACGGGATCTTTGTGTTTAAACAGTATAATCCATTTTACAGTAACGTGCTTGAGAGGTTTTCCCTGTATTCCCTATAGAAGCGCCTGAATTTGTGTGGCTTGGATCTACGTAATCTAAAAAGGGAGAACAAAGATGCAGTGTCTCTTGCGAGCGGCGGCAGATCCTATGTAAGCCACGGTAATGTTGCTATCAATTTGTTAAAATGTATTTAGATTATTGAAGGGCAAAAGACCCTTCAGCAAAGATTAGACATGAATAATAATAGAGAAATACTTCTCTTCATATAGAACTTGCTGCCAATCCGCAGAGCATGCGGGAGGGTTTCGATCTGAGCCTCAGACCGCAGCAATGTAAATCTCGGTTCACCTGTCATTCTGGAGTCGCCGGCTCGCCCGGGGATCGCTCTGGGGAGAGGCACTGCTCGCCCACTCTCACAGCGAAAATGCTTTTACTTTTCCTTGCTCGGAAGATGCCCTGGGTTTCCGATGCCTGTGCATTGGCGGGATGTCCGGCAAAGCAGACGTGTTGCAGCCTGCTCAGCACCGTGCCCTGGCCAGGATGCGTGTCCCAGCCCGGGCTGCCAGGACACACACTGGGAAACCCCTCTGCAGCAGCCGGTACCTGCCACGGTACTGGGGAAGGTGCAATGTCCATGTCTTTCTAGGGGAAAAACTCTGACCAGCCACAGAAATAGCATGGGGAGAATCCAGCTGGCTGTGCGGGAGCATGTGGGTGACTGGGGCAGCTCTTGCAGTGTCTACAAACCCTCTGATGATCTTTCTTCAGTGACTGCCCCCGTCTCTTGCTAGCTTGGATCTTGTGCTTGAAGCCACCCTGAAAGCCCTTGGTCAGATCCTCTGCTCCCACCTCACCCTCCCCGGGACTGCAGCATGGGCCTATCTCGGGGCTCCCGGGGACGCGCCGTCCCCGTGCAGCCACCTCCTCCCTGGGGACACCGCTTGCTCCCCGGGACCTGTCCGACCAGTCCAGAGGGAATAGGGCCTGACCCAATCCCTCCTTCCCTGGCGCCTCGGCACTTGGGTGACTGATGCCAGATAAATGCCTGAGATAGAGGGTGGGGAGACTCGGCCTGGCTGGAATCCCAAGCACGCGCTGCAGAAGATGCGACGGCTTTTTAGGCTGCAAAGATGAACCTGCTTGCAGCTTTTCTCATCCCGCTCCTGAGCTGCGGGCACACCGTGTTCTGGGGTATTTAATTGCAGTGGGTAGTTTGGGCTCATTTCTAGCAATTCTTTCCGGCTCCCTTGTGCTTCTCTGCTCTTCTCCACCAAGCCACAACACTTAACCTCTCTCCGAACCAAAGGCGATACCCAGGTATGGCAGAGCTGGGTGTGGGATAGGGCATGGAGACGAGAGCTGAGCATGCAGCAGCTCCAAGCATTATATCCACATTTGCTAATTAGTTCCTCCATTAAGAATTAAAATAAACAAACAAATGGAAGGACAGCAAGAATGAGTAATTCCCTAGGATCACACAGGAAAGGGTGGGATGGTTTAGTGGTTAGGGTGCTAGTCTAGGACTTCAGAGAACCTTGTTTAGGCTCTTCAAATAATTAAGACAGATTGCAAACATTTTTTTTTCTGAGATCATGTATCTTGGACTATTACTAAACAGGGAGGAATGGTCTACATTTGCCTCTGCTCTGCTGCAGATTTGCTGTGACCCTGGGCTGGAGGCACACGAATGTGTCCTCGTGGGTCTGCCCGTGTCCACGCTGCCGTGGGTCGGTGGCCTGCGAGGCACGTGCCTGACGCGTGGCACCGACTGCAAAACGAAGATCTCTGTGCCACCTCCTTCACGGGGCTGGTGTGGGGACAAGCACCGAGGGGTGTGTGTCACCCGGCTGAGGCCGCTTGTGCTGGCCCTGCTGCTAGCCCACAAGTGGACAGAGCAGTCCCCATGGGAGCCAGGGCTGTGGCAGAGACCCACTGCCCGGGAGGGTGGGAGCACATGCTGTGCTCTTCCCCAAAAGCCTTCGTGCCTTTACACAGTGCTTCAAATGATGGAGGGAGTACGTGGGGTGATGGGGTGGCCGGGGACAGCCAGCCCCTGCTGACCCCTTCGCCCGTGAGCGTGCATGGCTGCAGCCCTGCCTGCCCCAGCGAGCAGGGTCTGCAGCGGCCGAACACTGGCCAAACCACCGAGCTGCAAAAACAGAAATCAAGAAATGAAGGAAGAGCTGCTGCAGAGCCAGCCCAGTGTGCCCGTGGTGCCTCGCTCCGCGCGGTGCCTCGCTCCGCGCGGTGCCTCGCTCCGTGCCGTCCCGGGGAGCGGCCTCACCTGGGGTCCGGCTCCTGGAGGAGAAGCACTGTTGCTTTGACTCACAAGCCACATGCCAAAAAGCAACCCAAGCTGGCTTTTCTGAACCTACCCTTTAAGAACTGCTCTTCACTCCTAACAAAGAAAAAAATTCATTTAAAAACATCTAATTAAACACTAAGTCATGACAAGGTACATGAAACTTGGAGATAAGACATGCCTGGGAGGCACTGGGGAGGTTGAGACAAAGCCCAGCGCCTTCACCAGTACCCGCGTGTGTTATCTCACATGAACACACACCTGGTTTTATCCTGGTGCAATTAAAGGACATTAAAAATATAATTTTAATGGAGGAATGGTGATCTGGATGCAGTTCAGAGTAAAAACTTTCTTTTAAGTTCCCCTGTTTGATTAGTAGGTGTTCCTGCCACGCACGCATGTGTGCACGAGGGAGAAGCGCCCGGCTCGAGAGGTGTGACTGTGTTTTGGTGAACGCTGTATCTCGTGGTGTGTGCGAGGGCTTGTCTAAACTTTAAAGCCTTTGTGAGCAGCGCTAAGGCAGCAAAGCCTCCAGTCAAGACCTGGCTTGTCCCAGGTGAGCCCCTTTTCCCACTCAAGCAAAGTACCGCAGCAGATAAAGCTGCAGAAAGCCGGGAGGGCTCTGCCAGCAGAGCTCAGCACCCTGCATCTGACTGGAGGCCAAGCACCTCCACCCACGTCCACGGACATCTTATAAAAGACGTGTCTTTGCAGCCCCGGGTGTTTTACAGGATGACCTCATTTATTACCTTGCTCGTCACAGGAAATGATGTTTATCTAATCTACCGTTCTTTCAGGAGTTTTTTTTCTCCTGCCACATCTGGCTTCACGCAGCGTTTCGTACAGCTCAGTCCCTCTCTGTGCTGAAACGAAGGAGAAATGGCACGGCTGCTGCCACGCCGGCCCCACCGGCAGCCCCGCGCGCGAAGCCTGCGGGGAGATTTTGCATCAAAACCTGGAGCTCGCATGCGGTGGCGAGTGGATCTAAGGATCTCGGTCTTAATCTCCCTCCTCTGCTGCATTCTTTAGTAGTGACAGCTACTTCTTGCAATATTTCTAAATGTGGGCTCGGAGCACTCGGAGACGCAGCTTTCCGTCCGTCTGTCCAGCATCCAGCCAAACAGGTCCACATTCCTGAGCAGAAACGCTAGCGCTACCACTCCGGAGCGGCTGAAAAGCCTCGGATGGAAATTGAAACAAGTCACAAACACGAAGGAGAGCGCAGCGGCCGCATCCTGCTGCCTCAACGTGGAGCCACGGGTGTTCAGTCACCGTTCATGCGTTCATGCGCCCTCCGTGCCCGGGTGCCAGCGCGAGCACACGCTGGCTGCACCCTGCTCCGTCCGTACTCCGGGTTGTAAAATGCTGCAGCCCAAACGCTTGCCCGCGAGCGGGGTGCGCAGGCCCCTGCGGCTCTCCCCGCTCCCGCTGCTCGCAGGGCCCCGTCTCGCCCCGGCCCACTGCCGGCAGGACCCCGGGCTGCCCCCGCACCCCGGCATGCCCCCAGGTGCCAGGGAAAGAGATTTATATTTTTCTCTGCAATAAAAAGGCTCTATCAGAAGCTTTCTGCTCATCCTGAAAGGATGTCAAAGCCATAAAACCCCTTCTTATTTTATGACCAAGCTACAGGATTTTTTGCTACTGAGTGCAATGGCATAATGCTTGATTTCAGGAACAGAAAATCTCCCTCTCCTTGCCCAGCCGCACCAGGAGCGACGGCTGCTCGGGGCTCGCTGGGTCTCCGGTGTTTGGCTGGGGGTTTCACGTCCCGCCATGAGTAGCTGTCCCGGGCGTCTGAACGCCAGGGCAGCAGGTGAACAGAGCAGAAAATGCCTGTAGCTTCTGTAGCCTAAAGCAGCCAGAGCCAAACTTTTTCAGAGTTAATTTTACTGTTTTCAAGTCCAATATCTTCCCGGTCTTATATAAATGCTTGGGAGGAAAAAGGAAAAAAAAAAAAAGCCGAAACCAATAAAACAACAACAAAAAAGACAGAGAAAAGCATTTCTGAAATACTTTTGAAAAAGAGAACGAACAAGCATGTATACAAAAGATATTCAAAAAAGCTCTGCTGCCCTATCCGAGATTTTATCCATTTAATTCCCAAACTAAATATATCCCCTATTTGTCACGCCAGTATGGGGGGAAGCTCGTCCTCCGTTTTTCAGTCCTGTTCACAGCTCTCCGTGCTGGAAGTGAGATCCCAGCTCTGCCCCCGCCACGCACAGCACCCCCACACCGAACCGGCCCCGCACCCTGGCTTTTCCCCGGGGACCCCGCACCTCGGGCCTGGGGGATCTCTGCGGGAACAACGAACCGGAGCCAGTCCCGGGAGCCATCGTAAAAAATGGAGTTTTAAACGTGTGTTTTCAGCCCGGCTCTGCGGGACCCGGCTCCCCCCGCCTGGCGATGCGGGAGCCGCGCAGCCATGGCCGGGGCTGCGGGACGGGGACCCCGGAGCCGCCCCCCGAGCCCCTGCCGAGGCGAAATCCCCCCCTTTCTCCTCTCCCTCCACCGCTTGCTAAATTTGAGGCCACCTGCAGCAAAGGGGGACGGAGCGCTGCGGGCTCGGGGTGTATCGGGGTGCTGCATCCCTCAGATCTCCAAAAAAAACCCCAAAAATCCCCTGTAATGATATTAACTGCTAAAACCGTTGCAGTTTATTTAAGAAGGAAAGGGGGGAAAAAAGCAAACGCGCAGCCAGGGAGGCTCCGGCACCGCGCTCCGGGGCTCCGGGCCGCTCCTTCCCCCGCAACCCCCGCGCCCGCTGCCGGGGCCCGATCGTGCCGGGGGGGACACACGCACGGGGACATCTGCAATGACAGCCCCCCCCGCCGTGGGGACGGGCCCCGGAGCCCCCGGGGGCCGGGAGGGGCCGGGCTGCGGGCGCTCCCCTCCCCGTTCCTGCTGGTTTTGTCCCTGCGCCTGCCAGCGCCGGAGTTAGAAAGTGGCTTCAGGGACTCGGGGCAGGTGATTAATATTTTGTTGAACCGGGACAACAGTATCTCGGCAACTAATTAAGGACAGATTTATCTGTTTTCGCATGCACAGATTTATATCAGGTTTCTGTCCGAGGGCCATACCGCCGGGAATTCAGGGATCAATCATCCCCGGTGCGGTACCGGAGACCTCGGCGCGGTTTACGACAAAATTCTGCGTTTTAACGTTTACCCCCGCTCCCCGCGGAGAGCGGGGCCCCGAGAGACCCCGCTGCCCATCCGCACACCCCCTCGCCTTCGCTGCCTGCCTGGAAACCGCTGCGGATTTGTCTCTGATATTTTTAATTTTCTTATTTTTTTTTCCCCGAGGGTGGAATTCATCCCGGCCGCGGGGGCCGGGGCTTCGCCTTGGGCTCCCCTCGTTGTGGCTCGGGGAGTCAGCTCAGAGCCAACGAAACAGAAACGACCCCGTATTAGAGATTAAAAATTTTAAATAAATCAGGGTGCAGAATAATGAATTCGCCCGGTTGGAGGGGAGGGCAGCGGCGTTTGCCGCTCCCGCCCGCGGCGCTGCCCCCGGCGCCGAGCGAAGCCCCCGGCTGCCCGGGGCGCCGCACACCGTCAGCCGCCGCTCCCGGCTCCGGTCCCGGTCCCCGGGGGGGTGACCGGCTGCCCGGGCTGCGGCGGGATCGGGGGACCCCCCCCCCCTCAAGGCTGCAGCTTCCATAATTCCCCAGTTTTTAATTTTGAGCTCAAATCGCTCGATTTGGGGCATCGCTCCCAGGGCCGCCCCGCAGGGAGGGGGGAGCGCGGCCACCGAAATAGGGATGAAGGGGGATCCGGACGCCGCCGGAGCCCGGCCCCAGCCCCGGGCAGCGGTGCAGGTCTGCTCCCGGGACGGAGCCGCGGCCCCCGGTGCTGCCGCCGCCCGCAGCCGCCTGGGGGTCCCCCGCTCCGGCTCCGCTACGAGAAACCAGCCCCCCGGAGCCTCCGTCCCCCCCGAACACAGCTTTTGCTTTGGATTTAGCGATTTCTCCGGCTGCTCCAGCAAACTGGGGGCTTTGAGCTCCCGAGCAGAGACGGGGACAGCCCGGCAGCGCATCGCCCTCACGGCTGCGGGCGGAACCCGGTTATTCTCCAAAACACACTTTGCATCTTTATGCCAAACACAGCAGGGAAAAAATAAGAGAACCGGAGTGGGAAGAGCAAGTGTCCGTAGGCACAGGGGCTGCAGGCGCCCTGCACCCACAGGCCCCGCTTTTCCGCCAGGATTATTTGGTTATTTTCTTTTTTTCCCGAAAGAGAGACCAGAGGATCTGCAGGCACAAGTCTGGCACTAAACAACAACAAATCCTCCCGGCGAGAGACGAACATTTCTAAGTAATGGCGTGCTTTGCAGAAAGGAGTGGGGGGGGGAAAAAAAAAACCAACCCAAACCACTGTAACTTCAGCCGAATTTCCAGACAAATATTCTCGTTGCAGGGAGTTTTCCGAAGGCACCCGGAGCGCTGGGGCACACCCGAACCAGCGAGCGCACGGCCGGCTCCTGCCTCACCAGAGCGCACCCGCGGCTTGTTGCACCCATTTCTCATGCAAGGATATTTAATGAAATGCCTCTCGTGTGTGCTAATTAAAGCTAAAATAATTACGGTCATTAATGCTCCACAGAAACGCCGCGTGTAATGAAGCTGTGTTCTTAGAGTAACAATTTTCATGGAAAGGGGCTGTAACGCACCGTGAACGCGGCTCCCCCCGTGTAACGCCGGTGTCGGCGGGGAAAGAGCCGCACGATCGGGATATTTTTTCTCGGATTGCCGGGGCTGGGCAATTACCGGGGGGTTCGGCTGCGGCCGGGCAGTGGGAAAGGTCCCCCGAGCCGGCGGGCCGGTACGGGAGCGGGAGCGGGAGCGGGACCAGGAGCGGAGCTCGCTGCAGCCCCGGACGCCGCTAATGCCTAAACCCTCCCGGTTACAGCGGCGTTTTGCCCGGGCCCAGGCCGGCCGGAGCCACCCCCCCTGCCCCCGGGGTGCTCGGCGTTTCACCCAGCAGCCCCGCGCCCCGCCGGGCTGCGGGCACCGGGGCTGCCCGCCGTACCCCCCGCCTTAAACCCCCGCCTTAAACCCCCGCCGAACCCGCGGTTTCGTTTGCCCGCCTCCGTTGGAGACCGTACCACGGAGCAGCAGTCAAACACGTCCTTTCCATCCACGTATTTTTGTGAAAAATCACGGGGAGAAGCCGAGAGCAGCGCCCGAATATTGCACACGCGTTATCGCCCCGAGCCGCCGCGGAAATCGCTGCCGTCCCCCCGCTCCAGCAATGCCCGGCTGAAGTTTTTATTAGAAAAATATTTCACGGAGTTGAAGCTGTTTTAACCACGGGGCTTTGTTTGGAAGCAGAGGGGCTGCGTAGCAGGTCGGGGAGAATCGGCAGTAAATTAGGCGAGGCGGTGGGAGACACCGGGGGCCGTGCGGGGCCCCTGCCCGCAGCCCCGCTTCCCCGCCGCGGCCCCGGGGGGGAGCGGCTGGCCTCCGCGCCGCTCCCCGCGGCAAAGCCCCGTTTCTGGAGCCGCAGACGGGGGGTACCCGCAGGCCCGGCTTGCTGCCGAGGCGGGGGGCGAGCGGCGGGCCGGGGGCGGCCACCGGGGCTCTGCGGGATGCTCCCCGGCCGCGGGGACGGGCAGCGCCGGTTCCTCCTCGCCCCCGTTAAACGCGTCTTTCCCCCCGGTACGAGCCCCGCCGTGGCCCAGCGCTTTCCCCGCCCGAGGCGGTGCGGAGCGGTGCCCGGCCCGGGCTGCTTCCCCCGCCGGCGGGCGCAGGGCTCCGGCCCGGGGCGGCGGGACCGGGAGCACCGGGAACCGCCACCGATCCCCGCCGGGGCATCCCCGGGGCTTCCCACGCAAACCGCCCGCGGCCGCCGGCGGGGTGGGCCCCCGGGGCTCCCCGATGGCCGGGTCCGCCCGTCCGGGCCCCTCGGGCCCCGGTACCGGGAAAGAGCGGCGGCCCCGGTACCGCCCGAGGGAGCCCAGCGGGCCGGGGGCGGACGGACGCGCTGGCCCGCCGGGACCCGCCGCTTTCGTTTCAGCCCCGCCGGGGACAGCGGCGAGCCCTTCCCGACGGGAGGGGAGCGGCCCCGCGGGACGGCTGTCGCGGGGAGAACCCGACGCGGGGGGAGCCCCGAGGGCAGGAGCGGGGCGCGGAGCCCGGCCGGGTGCCGCGTCCCGCGGTGCCGCCGCGCTCTTACCTTTCTTGATCACGGACTGATCGAGCAGATTCATCCCGCCGTCGTCCACGGCCTGAAAGCACCGAAGGCAGAGCCGTCAGCCGGCGGCTCCCGCTGCGGACGGGCACCGGCCGCTCGGGGCGTGGGGGCCCGGGTCCGCCCGCTGCCCCCGGCCAGGAGGAATCGTTCGGGCACGGACGAGCCCCGTTAACGGGGCTCCCGGCCCGGGGGCGCTCCTTGCCCCGGGGGGTACGGACGCCGCGGGGCCCGACCCGTCCCGACCGGGCTCCCCCTCCCCCCCCGCTCCGGGCGCACAGGCGGCGGCGGGATCGGTCCCCGCCGTGTCCCCCCCCGTCCCCGCGGGCACCCCCGGCCTCCCTCCGTCCCCCGGTACCTGGATGTCCTCGATGCCGTGGTGGCCGAGGCCGTGGAGGCCCAGCGGGCCGTCGGCGAGGCCGTGGCCGCCGTCGGGCAGCCCGTGGAGCAGGCGGGGCACGGCGGGGTATTCGCGGCGGGGGTCGAGGCCCAGGGCCCGGTGGGTCTGCGAGAGCAGCCCCGCCTCGTCCTGCCGGCCGCGCTGCGGGGGCCAGGCGGGCTGCTGGTGCTGGTGCAGGGGGCTGAGCGCCGCGTACGGGTCCCCCAGGTGCGGGTAGCCGGGCTCCTGGCCCTGCGGGTAGGGCAGCGGCGGCTGCGGGTACGGCGGGGGGAAGTAGGGCGGCTGGAAGTCGGCGGCGGGCGTGTGGCAGAGCGGCGGGGCCGAGCCGTAGGGCGCCTGGTTGAGCGCGGGCAGCTGCGGCAGGCGGGCCCCGGCCGGCGCCCCGGGCAGCCCCTCGGCGCGGTCCTGCGGCGGCGGAGACAGCGGGGGTGAGGCGGGAGCGGACCCCCCCCGAACCCCCGTCCCGGCCCCGTCGCGTCCCGCCCCGCCCGCGCCCCGGCCCGCACTCACCATGCCCGGGTAGCTGTGCACCAGCATCTGTGCGGGCCCGCGGCGAGCCCCGGGCGGGCCGGGCCCCGGGGGTGCCCCCGTCTCCGCCCCTCTATCCCGCCGGAGCGGCGTCTCCCATCGCCCGCCCGCTCCTCTGCGCCGGCCCCGACTCCATGCACGCCAGTTATAGCGGCGGGGGCGCGCCCGCCGCGCCGGGAACGCGCGTCAGAGCGCAGGGCCGGGAACGCGCCGCCCGCTCCCGCGGGGCCCCGACGGCTCCCGACGGCTCCCGACGGCTCCCGACGGCCGGCACCCGTCGGGACGGCGGCGGGAGGCAGCCGGGGCGGGGGGCGAGGGGCGCCCGCCGCCCCCGGGAGCGCGGATGGTGCCGCTCCCCGCGCCGTCGGGCGGCCCCTCTCCCGCCGCTCCCGTGTCGCACGGTGCCGCACACCCCCCCCCCGGTGCCACCCCCGGCTCCCCCCGCCCCGGGCCGCCCCGCCTGGGACCCCTGTCGGGGAGCGCCCCGGGCCGCACCGGGGGCCGAGCCCCGAGCCCCGAGGGCCGGGAGGGCCCGGGGGTGCGGGCGGGCTGCGGGACCGTGGCGATGCTCTACGGTTTGACTTTATTAGCCCGAGGAGGGAGCGGGCGCCCCGGCCGTGGGCACAGCGAGGGCCCCGGCGGCAGCTGCAACCTCCGCCCGACGGCGACTGGAGCGGGGCCCGGGGCCGGTCCTGCCGGGAGAGCCCGGGGCTCCCCCCGGGGCGCTTCCCCCTCCGCCCCGACGGGGAGCGGGGAGCCCCAGCCCGGGCCTGGGGAGAAGACAGAAATGTCTGGGGGTGCTCCGGGCCTGGCTCCCTGCCCGAGGGGACGGGCGGGAGGGCGGGCACCGGGCGAGACAGAGCCGGGGGAAACCGGGGAGCAACGACAGGCAGCGTGCCTGCCTCCCCGCCCTCCTCCTCCATCCCTCCCTCCTCTCCATCCCTCCCTCCTTTCCATCCCTCCCTCCTCTCCATCCCTCCCTCCTCTCCATCCCTCCCTCCTTTCCATCCCTCCCTCCTCTCCATCCCTCCCTCCTTTCCATCCCTCCCTCCGTTTGGGCCCTCCCTCCGGGGCAGGGCGAGGCGGGTCCGCAGCACCGGGCACCGGCGGGACGAGCCGGGTGGACGGGGCGGCCCCGCGGGGCTCGGGAACGGCGGCAGCGGCCCTGCCAGCGGCACAAGAGGGATCCCCATTGACCCCCCACCGGTAACAGGCCCACGCAGGCGGCTGCACACACCCACGGCCAGGCCGGTGCGGTGGTACCCCCGCAGAGTGCTGCAGGGGAATGCACACCTGCACCCCAACACACACAGCACCCACACCCTGACACGCACTCGCGGCACCCGGACACCCACGGACACAGGCGCGCACTCACACACGCCCCGCGCGGCCCACAGGCCCCGTGGCCGGGCTCCGGGATGGCCGTGTCCCCACGGGGTCCCCACGGTCTCACCATGCCACCCGCCAGGAGCGGGCTGCCCATTGCTGCGCAGGAGTCTCCACTGATGACGGCGTGTAATTTGTGTGCGAGCAGAGAACCAGCCCTGTACCCCCAACCGTAATACGCCGTGATGCGGGACAGACACTAACAAACACAATCCCACATTGCATTTAATTTAATTCCACTCTTCCTGCCCCGAGCTACAGCTCCCTTCATTTTCATTTTTCCTCTGAATTCCCACAACTCAGACCTCTTTGATTTCCAGGTTTAATTAACAATGCTCATTAAATGAATTTTTATTCATTTCTTTTAATATTACCCTGCCACCTGTCTTTAGGAGGCAAGGGCTGATCATTTATTCTAATTTATTTCTATTAAAGATGGCATTTAAGGGAGGGAGGAGGGATGTGCAGAGGTGTAAAGGGCTGATCTATTCAAATCTGTTCATCCCCCTCAAATGCTGTTCAAGGGCGCTGCTTCTGAAAGTTCTGTATTTTCCACCAGATCCATTTCATTTGCTAGGAAAAATTGGATTGGACATGCTGTATTTTGCAGTTATGTTCCAGTTCATTCTTAACGTCCCTTGCTCGTCTGGTCTGTGTAATGCCGAGTCTTTATTCATTGGAAAGAAGTGAAACTGTGCAAAATCCGGGCGGGAAGGGCCGCGAGGCAGCCTGTGTGCGGGACCGCGGGGCGAGCGGGAGGATGCTCCCCGGCTGCAGCTCGGAGGGAAGCCGTGTTTCCACCCCAAAATGCGACAGAGCAGAGGAAACACTGACAGACAAAGGGAAGGAAAAACAAAAGGCAAAGCTGCCCCGCTGCCACCGAACACGCTGGGCAAACTGGGCTCGTGGCAATGTGGTGGGCTGGGGCAGGGGCCCAGGGCAGCCCGGGCCTGGTGGGGCTGCTGGGGGGTCCGGTTGGGGCTTCGCACCCCCCCCAGCCCGGCGGTGCCCGGGAAGGGGACAAGGGACCTCGCAGCGGGCAAGAGCGAGTGGCTGTGGCTGCTGTTGGAGGCTGTGTGTGTCCATGCCAAAGGCGAGCTCCGGCCGTTCCTCCCCCCCGGGCTTTGTGCAGCCCCCGGCAGCTCCTCCGCCCTGGCACCCTCTCCGTCGGGGCACAAGCAGCACCTTCCCAGCCCCTGGGTCCTGCCCAGCAACATGCTCAGAGCCCTGCAAGCACCCGAACAGTCCTTGCAAGACGCCTGAGACCTGCCCGAGTCCCTCACTGCCCCATCCCCTCTGCACAGCTTCGCTAAGAGCGTTTTCACCCGCCTGGTGATGAGGGCAAGCCAAAGCCATGGGTCTCCCGTGGGCAGGAGGCAGCCGTTAAGCCACCAGTGGTGACGACGAACAATTATTTGCTTTAACCTGCTGTCCTCAGGTCCCAGGCAGGGCCAAGGACCGTCACGCTGGATGCTGCACACACGCTGTCCCAGCAGCTGCCTGGTTCCGTTACTGGTTTAGCATGGCCAGAGCAATTGCTAGGGGACATCTAAACACAGGGTGCTCAAAGGCAGCTCTCCACTACCTGCTCTTTAGCCTCCCAGTTTAAGGACCACGTGCACATCCAGCTGTGCTTGCGTTTTGCTCTGCCAAACGTCCTGCATGTTTGCTAACAGAATGACATGATCATGGCGAGGGCCTCAACATGAGAGCTGCCCCCTCGCCCCCCAGCTACGGGCAGCGTTCGCTGTCGGTGTGGGCCATGTCTGCACCCCGGGGACCACTTGTTGCATTTGCACCCAAGCCAGAAATCTCTGAAAAACTGGTTTTGTAGCAAAGGTCCCAGTGCTCCTTCCCAGGGAGATCAATGTGCGTGTCGGCTCTTCCAGGAGCGTGCAAGGGGCTTGAGGCAGCGACCTCTGCTTTTGGGGGTCAGCAGCAAAAATACTTGCCGAGCAGGGCAGTAGGGGCACGGGAACAAAAGTACGTGAGCACAGGTCTCTGCCCCAGCAAAGATGAACTGGTTCTTCCCCAGAAGCCCAGCTCCCATCAGCACCTCAGAGAAATGTGGGCTGCTCCTATCAGCTCCCACATCCCCTCCCTGGGAATCCAGGTGGGGAAGGAAGCTTCTGGCTATGGGGCTGGTGAGCCAGGCAGGGCTTTGGGGAGAAGCAGGGGGACCCCGTCGAGGGGTGGGCCGGGAACGGGGCAGCCGCCCTCGCTGCTCAGGCCTCCCACCCTCACCACCCCCATTACATCTCACGGCAAGAGGCTTGGTTCCTGCAGCGCAGCAGCCAAATAACAACCTTATGAAATATTTAATTTTATTGCCAGTGCTTTTGGGGTGATATGAATAAACACTGTAAGATAACGTATGGTGTGGTCGAGTTTGCAATGGCGTTATGACATTTAAGCTGTCAAAGCAAAACAGAACATGCACTGCTCCTCTGGGGCCTTATCCATCTTGTCCAAGCCACAGTGAATGATCATCTCGTTCCTGGAGAGCTCGCCCTGGTGTTGAAAATGCACTGGGAGATAAAGCACAGTTTGCTCTGGGATTCCACTCGGTGCTGGGGTCTCAAAGCGCTGTGGCAGACAGGGGACGTTAGGTGATGCCATCATCCACTTTTCTGGCACCAGAGATGCCCGCAGGTGCCAGCTGCCGGTGGCAGAACCTGCAGTTGGGCTTGCAAAGCTCAGGGTGGCCGAGGAGTCACCCTGCAGCCTTCGAAACCTCGGCCAGGCTGCTGGGGCACCATCTCCCTCGTGCTGGGCTGAGCCGCGCCGGGCACGCCGGGGCCTGCAGACTGGCACAAGCCGAGCCAACGGAGACGCCCACATGGCAGGAGGCCTCCACCGGCTCTGGCGCTCTCCCCTCCTCAGCGTGCTGTGCTCCCTGTTGTCGGAGCCCAGGGATCCCAGGAGGGAAACCAGCCTTTTAGGGGTGCTGTGTCTGAGAACGTGCTTGGAAAGTGGTGTCCTGGGAGAAGAGAGCAGTAATACTGCTCAAAGAGCCCTGGCATCTCCTCAACGCATCTCCTCTGGCTTTCAGCCCAGCAACAGCCCAGAGCAAGGCTGGTGTCTCACCCTGTCCTCTGTCAGCTCATGGGCAGCCAAGAGGAGCGTGTTTCGTGTTATGCAAAGAAATAAGCATATGAGGAGCCATCAGGGTCTCTGGGAGCATCCAGCTCCAGCAAGGCATGGCTGCTCCTTCCCACACCTGATGGGACTTTCCATGGAAGAGCGTGAGAATGAGGGACAGGTGCTCCTCTGCAGGCACCTGCAGGTGGCCAAACTGCCCTGGGATGCGGTGAAGAATAAACTGGAGGACTTTCCTCTGCTCTTGGTTTGCTCCCAGGGAGCAGGGCTGTGCCATGAGCAGGTAGCCTGCCTGGGAATTAAAGACCAGCAGCCAAAGGCCTCCAGGTCTAGGACTGCTCTGGTCTTGGATGGGGCCCTGCAGGCCCAGACTGGATCTCTGGCTCTCCAGTCAGGTGTTGTGGAAGCTCCTACCACTGCCGGCGGGGATGAACGACGGCCAAGCCAGCGCTGCTAACCACAGCGAGCCCAGCACGGCGCTGGGGGAGAGAGGAGCGCGCCCTCCTGCTGATACAGGCGCGTATCTCTCATTAGTGCTAATGATAGCCTTTCATTAACGGGAAACCCACACCCTTTGACCAGAGGCAGAACAGCGTGCGGGACTGGGAAGAGTCGAAGGTAAAGCATTTGAGGGTTTGAATGTTTTTTTCTGCCGATCTGAAACGCGTTTCTGACTCTTCCAAGGCATTGATGTTTCCCCGCGGTGCAGCGATGAGGTGTTCTTGGCAGGACGGGGAGGCTCTCCCAGCCCACGCTCTAGCAGAGCTCGGCTCTTTTCCAAGGCCAGGAGGCTCACTCGCTTGTTTGGCTTGCATCGCTTTCTGCCGGTAGCACCTACCTTTGTTCCGACTTGCATTAACTTTTCAGGGCTGAGCTGGAAAGATCAGAAAGATACTTTTCCTGAGCAACAGCAGGCGCCTCCTCTCTGGTTGTGTAAGGCATTTGCTTTTGTCAAGCAGCGAGCTAAAAACATGCATAAAGCAGGAATGCACCCAGACTCAGCCCTCCTTTTGAGACAGCTCCTCGCTTGATTTTTCTCTCAATCAGGCGATACCACAGCCCTCCCGGCACCAGGTTTGAAGGCAGCCGGGATCAGTGCTCGTCCCTGGCGAGGCTGCTGCTCCCAAAGAGCTCCTCGACTGACATCTGGTGGAAAACCCTTCCCGGCCCCGGCTGCAGCCCCAGCAGGCAGCTCCGCTCCAGCCAGAGCCATCCTCCATCAGACAAACTCCGAAATACCACTCTTTTTGGTTGTTTTTACGCTCGGACTCACAGGGTTCCCGGGAGTTGGCAGCCCAGGCTGCAAAGCCAGCGGTACAAGGGATTTACTCCCCCGTCGCACACGTGGCCTTTCTCTTCTGTAAAGCCAACTACTCCTCGGCCTGCAGGGAGTCGGCGAGGTGTAATTCATGTATTTTTGCTTTCACAATCCGTACCCGAAGGCTCGAAAGAGAGCCGAGGCCTTTGCAGGTTGAACCCCTCGCCTTGCAGGAGTGGAAAGCTCCCCCTGTACATCCCATCCCTGCAGCGAGAGGGAGCCTGAGCAAAAGCAAATCCTCACGGCCCTGCCTTGTGCGGGTGTTTTACAGGGCAAAACAGGCAACAGCAAGCGGTGCTGTGAAGGTTTTCTAGGCGTGAATTTGGGACGTCGGTACCAGTCGTGGATATAAGCCGGGGGGTTGTCCCACAGCACGGCAAAAGGGCCCTGCTGCAACTTTGCCCCAGAAGGGGACAGGTCGGGGCCAAGCTAGAGAGTTATTCTCACTGCTATGGGTAAATTTTAAAGCTCTTCATGTTCCTGCCTTTTGCAGCCTTCTATGTGTAATGCCATGTTACTTTACCAACATGTGTAGGCCTCTGACAGAAAATAAGGTGACAATCTGAAGGGCTTACTGTGACAAAATTGGGAGAGCACGGTAAAGGGAGAAGCAGGCAACCCCTCAGGGTCCTGGGCAGAAATAAATCCCAACGCTGCAGGAGTTTGAAAAACCACGCAACAGAAAACATCTTTAATAATAAAAAGTACTTTTTTTTTTTTTTTTCCAAAAGAAATACTGACAGAAGGTCAAGCAGGCAGATGTTGAAACGTTCTGAGGCAGCAACGGTTCTGCGCATCAGGTTGTGGACAGTGCAAATCCCGCTGAGCTCTGCTGCATCACTCCAATTTCATAAAGTTTGGTCATTTAAATGGTTTTTTTTTTTTTTTTGTCCCCATCCGGCACCAAAGGGTGCGTAAGAAACGTTGAACAGATCTTGTGCAGGTGTCTGGCTTTGTTTCCCACAGTGGGGTGCTGCTGGCTCTTCACTGCTCAGACAGACACTGTTCCAAAGCTGCCATACCGTAAAGGTTGGCCCACTCCCCGCCGTGGTGTGACAGGATCACGTCCCTGCACGGCTTGCTGGCTCTGGCCAGCTCTACCAACACACCCTGGAAAGCGGCGATGAGTTCAAAATCCACCGAGGCTGGAGCGACGCGGGTCAGTAACTCCGAGAGGCCTTCCAGCCACCGCGCCTGGAGGACGGCTTGCGGCAGCCAGGGGAAAAGCGGCACGCAGCCGGCCAAGGCCTGCATCCCCAGGAACCAGAGCTCACGGACATCAGCCCAGGCAGTCACGTAGGCAGGCGAAACAGCCACGGCCAAGCCGTCGCTACCAGGGTCTGCTTGGGCGGTGTGGGCCTGTGATAAGAAGCGAATGGCGGCTCTGAAAAACTCCTTGGCAGACTGGGTCCCCTGAAGAACTGGAAGAAAAAGGAAATGAATGACTCGATATGGAGCTTGCTCAGCCAAAGGAGGCAGCCTTCCGTGGGTCTGTCTGCAGCAGGGCTTTCAGGGAGAGCAGAATACCATCCTCCTGCTCTAGAAATATCTGAATCCCAGCCCATCAGCCTACTGAATTTTCTGCATATTCCTCGCTCCTCTGGGTTTTGGTTTTGTCACTTTTCCAATGACAGAAACTGGACCTGTTTCCCTTGTATTTGCTTTCTTCAGCCCAACCTCCCAGACTTGGTCTCTGCCCATGCAGAGCAATGTGCAACTGTGCCAGCGGGAACTCTTCTTACCTGCTGAACTTGCAAGGATCCTGGCCATCATCAGGCCCAGAGTGGCAATGTTGGCTGCTAGAACCAGGTGATCTTTCTGGGGCAGCAGAAGTGGAAGAGACTTCAGCAATATGTCCATCAAGGAGGAAAAGGTTTTGTCTCGCCTAGAGAGAACGCAAACCCTGAGGCACGTTTCCTGAGCAGAGCCAGAAACACCCGAAAACGTCAAGGTTAAATGCAGCGCCAAAAAAGTAGCGTCACTGGTGCTGAAAAAGGGACATCCCTTTTTCAGCATAGTGTCTTAAAAGATCCTGCAAGCTCATTTCACAACGCACCCTCTTTCTTCCCACTGACAATCTTAAAGCGAGCTCCCGTGGCTCTGTTACCTGATGAGGTCTGGCACAGTCACGACCAGGTTAAGGAAAATCCCACACGCAGTCTGTAGACTCATTTCGGTGCTTGTCAGTGGAGTCAGGGACGTGGGCTTGGAGGTCAGCACCTCCCATTGATGGAGGAAGTACTCACACAGCAGTGCTGGTGCCCCTTCTGAGATGAGGATGTCCCGGGGCCTGTCCTCTGCTGTTAAATGGCAAAAGCCAGGTAGCAGAAATCTGGAAGGGGAAAGAAATTGGGAACATGAGGGAGAATGGGTCTAGACCCTGCATTTACATCCAGCTGGGGAGAGGAAAAAAGAGCCATGGAATTGGCACTGCAGGGAGAATGGAAAATAGATAAAGATTTGAGCAGGTTTGCACTAAAATGCATCAACTCTGTGCTTAAAATACGCACCGCAGAGCATCCTGGGGTAAGCCAGAGCCCTCGGTGCTGACCAGCTCTGGCTGGGGAAGACTCGCAGCTGGGCTGCCCTCTTTGAAATGCTTCTTGGCATAATGAACAAGGAAAGGCAAGAGCTCACAGATTTCCTGCTTGAGACAGGACGTCTCTTCTGCCATCCAGGCTCCAAGGATTCGAACAGAAGCAAATATGAAAGGATCTTGTAGCTCCTCCTGTTTAACCTGCATGAAGAAGAAAGCAGACAGAAAAACGATGTGTTAGGGTCGCTCTCCTATTGAGGTACGAAAACCACAGTGGGCCAAGATGCACATTTTGCTCTATGCAGCTGTGGCCAGGAGCTGCTGAGCACAAATTAAGCATCCCAGCAAACAGCTATCAAAGCCTCCCAGAGAAACCCACAAAAACATGCTCTTTGCTTGAAAGCCCTGCGTTACCTGTCTCAAGTAGAATATTACAGCTCCAAATGCCTCCTCCATGATCCTCATGAGTTGCATTTTCTGCACCTCTTCTAGCAGCGGTTTCTCTTCTCTGAGGCACTCCTGGATCCCCATCTCAATAAGGACATAGCAGGCTGTTACCACTTCTCTCTTCCCCTCTGCCTCCAAGGGATCTGGCTCCTCTAGGGTCAGGCGGACCTCCACACAAGCCAAGTTCACAAGCAAGGCCAGGAACTTGCTTCCAGCACTCCCTGGTGGGATCCACTCTGACCCACAGGCCTGCACAAGGCAGGCAGCAAGCTTCAGAGCAGGGTCCCGCTGCAACTGGCTGAGTTTACTGCCCAAGATGTTAGCCAGCCCTTTGTAAAGTCTATGGAGGCACTCGCAGCCCTGCGAGTCCTGTGTGAGGGGTGGCGACAGGGGGATGAAGTGTGGCAGAACCTCACACAACTCAAACTTGGTCATGTCTTCCGTCTTGAGAAAATCATCGGAGAGCTTGCTCAGCACGGCCAGGAGGTGTGGAGCGTCCCTCTGCCAGCACCTCGCCTCTGCTATGGCCAACAGCCCCAAGAGCAGCGTCAAAGCACGGTCAGAGCCGTAACTGCAGTTCACGTAGGCCTGGCACAGGGCAGACACCGTCCCTTTGGCCACCAACTCTCTGGGGCCCCTGGCAGTGGCCATGACAGCACTCAGGCACTGGTATACATCATCGATCATGGTCGTGGTGTCTGGATTGCAGGGGGAAACCAGGATATCATTGAAGGTTGGGATTTTGTTCAGGATCTGGGAGTGACCAGCTAACTCTGGATCAGTGCAGAAACATGCCAACAGAGTAAGGCCCAGTGCCCGGAAGGTGTGCTCGGGGCAGCCCGCCGGGGGCTTCCCGGAGGTCAGCAGGCGATTCGGAAAGGTGAATCCAATTGCATCAAAGATCTGGCGACGGGTCTTGGCGTCTACTTCTCCGGCTCTGACCGCTTTGGTCACCTGTAAGGCAAACCAGGGGTAAGCATGCAGCATAGCAAGAGGCTTTGTTAAATTTACAGGGTTGAACGGGCAAATAAGAAGCCTAAACAACTTCCATTAGTACAGAGAAGTACCCGCTGAGCGGGGCGCTTGGTCCAAGTGCTAATCCAGAGCTTTACCAGAGCGCTTCGAGTGCGGCAACGCTGACCAACCTCAGCATGCCCCAGCCAAGGCCAGGCTTCCTCCGCTTTGCTGACGGGCACACCGAGACACCGTGCCCCGAAGCCCCCGAGGCCAGCAAGCACAGCTGCAAAGGCCGCTCGGGCACCCCCGTTTCCAGCGGCGGCTTTCGCCTTCCCCCCGTGCCCGTTCCTGAGGCGATGGCGCCCACGCCGCCGCGGTTCCTCACCAGGAGCAGGGCTGCGAACTGCTCGCTGTCGTTCCTCGCGTCTCTGAGCACACCGAGGCACCTCTTCAGCGTCGCGGTTCTGTCTCCGGCGTCCGAGGCCATGGCCAGGCAGGTCGGTTCACGAACAGGGAGTAAAACCGGCGCCGCTGGCACCCAGCTTCGTTCAGCCCGTTCCCTCACCTGCCTTCCGCCCGCGGCCCCGTGCCGCCCTCCCAGCCAATCAGCGCGCCGCCTCCGCGCCACCGGCCAACCGCCTGCCGCCTTGTTGGGTAGTCCCCGAAGCCACCGCCTCCCCGCGGCCTATGGGCAAATCACCTGTGGCTGCGCGGCCTCCTCACCCGCTGGCTGCGGGAGGGCGGCACCGCCCCGCCCCGAGCCCAGCCCGGACAGCCGGCCCCGGCGCCCCGGCACCGAGCAGACGGCTCCCGCAGAGGCGGTCCCGGTCCCGGTTCCGGGTAGGCGGCGGTTCAGCTTCCGGGTGAGAGGTGAGCGGGCGCCCGCCGCCGCTGCCGCTGCTATGGCCGTGGGGCAGAAGGCCGCGCTGCCCCTCGGCCCGCCGCGCTGGAGGCCCGGCCCAGCCCCGCCACCCGCCTGAGGCCGCCGAGGAGCCGCCGAGCTCGCCTCGCCATGCGCCCCTGGTACGTACCCGCCGGCGGCCCGGTGCGCTCCCTCCTCCCGCCCGGCTCGGCCCCGGGGGCACTGACGGGCTGCGGGCGGCTCCGTGCCGGGGGGGGGGCTGGGGCGCTCGGGGTGCCCTGCCAGCCGGGCCGGGGCGGGGGGAGCCAGGCTGGTCGGCGCCTACGCCCCAGCCCCGGCTCACGTCGTCCGGCGCGGACAGCCGCCGTGTGTGCGTCCGGGGGGGCGGGGGCGGCGGAGCGGGGACCCGGGGGGCGGCGAGGTCCCCTAAGGAGCCGTTGGCTGAGCGGGTTTACGCCTCCCGCCGTGACCCCCTGAAGTTTCCTCCTGCGCCCGTCCCTGTCCCGCTGGGTGCTCCCGCAGCTCCCGCCCGCGCTGCCGGCCGCCTGACGGGAATCCCCTCCAGGTCTGACCAAGGATGAGTGTTTTAGCAGTGCTCCGGTAGGTCTCTAACAATATTCCCTTTTGGTTCTTCAGAAATGGCAGGTTTAACTCCTTGTGCCTAATGGTGCTGCGGTACTCTTTGAAAATAGACAATATTTAGAATCATTCTATGGTCATAGAATCGTTAAGGTTGGAAAAGACTATTAAGATCATCAAGTCCAACCATTAACCCAGCACTGCCAAGGCCACCACTAACCCATGTCCCTAAGCACCACATCTCCCCGGCTTTTAAATACCTCCAGGGACGGGGACTCAACCACTGCCCTGGGCAGCCTGTGCCAGGGCCTGACAGCCCTTTCCGTGAAGAAATTCTTCCTAATATCCAATATATTTATTGCTTGTGAAATAATTCATGTTTTCATATCGCATCACCTAGAGCTAATCTAGATTTCAGTAACATCTGAGGCTGTAAAAGAGCCTTTGGCCTTAGAAAGGCTGAGAAGGAGCATCAATGCTTTTGTGGTTTGTGCCCCGCAGAACAAAATACGAGGCAAAACAGGTCCTTAGGTCCGTGTTTCTCAGCCTTGCTGTCTTCTTGTTTCTGGCCGGTACCAGCCGGCACCAACATGCAAGCGGTGCCATCACCAGGCAGATGTGCTGGGTTTATCAGCGCCAGTGTTATGCTCGCGGTGCTGGCTGGGTGTCCGTTCCCTGGGACGTATTTGAAACTGAAATTTCCCAAATGTGTCTTTGGAATCCAGTAGACCGTGATATTAGGTATTTTGCCGTTGAAAGTGGTGGGGTCTGGAGGAGGAAATCACAAGGGTGGTGGCCCGCTGCAGCTCGACACTGCAAACTTTGCTACTGTGGATTTCACTTTAATATCGTATATCGATAGTTACGTAGCAGCAGCTGGACTGGGTCACAGCAGATAAGATAAGACATTGTTTTTCTTTCGCAAATGTTCCATGCACCTCGTAATGGCAACTGAATCTGTGCAAGAACATACCAATTGCCAGTGGATGTTTTGTGTTTCATATCTCGTATGTTTCTAGAACCCCGCTGCTGCCCACAAAGGCCATGGAGAAGAGGTTGGAAGCCAAGTTCAGCATTAGCACCCGATTTCTGTCACGATACTGCCTGGGAAAACCTGCAAGGGAGCTGAGAAGTCTGCAGCTGTTCTACCTGTGCGCTTGCCTGTGTGCCTTGTGCTCCTCAGCAGGTGATTCTTCTGTTCTGTCTGGGACTGTGTCTGTATTTTTTTATGATATTTATCCCCCTTGCTTGTTTAAAATATTCTGAGAGGAAGGTGAAATTATTTGCTGCTAGACATTGTATCTGGTTTAAAAAACAAACAAAACCCCACCCTTAATAGTTACTAAATGAGCTGTCAGAAGGGTAGGAGAGGTGTGGAGCGTGAGGGGGTCACTTCTCATAACACTGTGTTGCTCTGATAATCAGCTGCTATTTTGAGTAACCAAGCGGTCAGCACCAGGGTGTCTGTCTGTCCCACACAGCTACTGTTGTGCATCTTCACACGTAGTACTGGCTTTCAGGCACTTGCCTGTTATCTCATAGAGAGCTTTCTCTGAGCTGAGAATCTTTTTTCTGCAAAATCAACAAGTTATACTCTGGAAAATAATTTCATTGAAAGAATACTTGAAGCAAGTTGGGAAGGTAGGAACGTTTTTTTAGCCCTCAAATGTTTAAGACTCTCCCCAAACACAGTATGTCAATAATCTGTATTTGCCTACAGGCAATTGTTACGTTTGTTTTTTTTGTTTCCTGTTCAAACTTGAGTAACCAACCTCCTGCTCAAGTAAATAATCAAGTTAGTGAGTTGTGTGGAAGTTTTCACATAATGGATTGTGTGGAGGGTTTTTTTATTTAAAAGCAGCTGCTAGCTGCTTTGTGCTGGAAGGTTGCTATGTCTTAATGGTAGCAAGATTTGAAAAGGGGGTTGTTTTGCTTTGTTCCTTGGTTATGTGGACATGTTTTGTAGGCTGCTGCGGTGTCTCTGTTGTTTCACCTAGGCCTTCCCAGACACTTACCGAGTGACAGATTTGATTAAGCTAATGAGCTGCATGACCTTAATCTGCTAATTTAGAACCTGGAATGACATATTTGTATTCCTGGTCCTAGCAAAGGGTTCTCAGGGCTGTGTGTTTGGATGGTGTGTCAGGTGGGTCGCATGTTTCCTTGTCGACTGGGTTTCCTGCGTGGTGTTTCCTATCTTTAGTAATATCGTAGAAGTCTAGGGCTAGAGCTGTGAATCCTGCGTCACTCTTGGAGGGTGTTCCGGACAGCACTGCAGTGTTTGAGGGCTGGTCTGCTTGGGAGAGTTAAAACCATGAAGGCTGATGCCTGTGCAGAAATAAATATAATTCTATGTGACATAGTTATCCTGATGTGGACACTTTTTCCTTTGTAGAGTCTTTGTTCTTTTGGTCTTGTTTTTGTCACTTAAGCAGCAGAGTTTGTTAAACTGAAAAGGAATTATGGCTGCTTAGAAATTAGAGTGATCATGCGGAGTTAGGTAAGAGGAACTGTGTTGACATAATTGGTTACATGTGACAGATTTAAAAAGTCTGTAGAGTCAAGTCTTTAATCATTAATCTGATATCAGGAGGGATTAACTGCCTGAGTAAGTCTGTGAACCTGAGCTTATTAATAGAAATTGTTCTTATCCGTTTCATTCCCCTGCTGTTCAGCAAAGCTGTATGCTGCATCGCCGGGACAGGAGCTCCTGAGTTCCTGAGAAGAGCAGCGTTTTTTGCACTGATATACTAGCGAAGGAAAAAAAAGTTACAAAAACAATATTAAGAAGTGACTAAGCACACCCACTGTGCAGGCGTCTTGTGATTTGTGTTGTGCTAGGCTGGGTAGGCTGCTGGGGCTTAGGAGGGAACGCATCCTCAGGGATGTCCCTGCTGACGGGTTTCTCGTGCTTTTCTCTGAAGCTGCCAGTATCGCTGCTGTCAGTGACCGGATTTACTGGCCTGACCCAGCCTACAAGTTCCTGTATGCAGCTGCCACGTGTGGTTGCATAGGGTCCAGCACAAGGAACTGGAAGGGCCTGAACAGGCTGCTCTTGCAGTAAGCAGGAGGTAGTAACTCTGCTGGTACTCACAGCTGCCTTCTCTCATTTGGTGCAGGTCCATGTCTGCTTAGTGCAGGTGCTGCTCCAGGTTCTGTGGAGGTCCTCATTTGCAAGACCATGAATAGCAGCATGTGGCTTCTCGTCACAGCGATTGTTTGGCCCGTAGTGTGTTCCTGCAGGACTCTCGGGAAGGAAGTGTTTTGTGAACAGGCCGCGTGGATTTTTGTGGCAGAAAAATCTTTCCTCTTCCCAGAGATGAAATGCAAGTGTAGACTGAGGAGCTCTGCTTTCTGCCAGGGCACTGAAATAGAGTTGTCTGAATGTGTGATGCCCACCAAGGACCATGGGACTTGCTTAGGTGAAAATCAGTGTGATTCTGTGGAAAATATACAACTAGAATGCTGGGTGGGCATGTTGTGAGTTGCCTGTTCACTTCTATCATTCCTGAGAGTTAACTGAGTTTTAAGCTATCCATGTACAGCCGTTCAGAAACCATATTGGCTAATTTCAAATAAGCATGTCCTAGGTGGGCATTAGCAGAGTTCTGGAAATGAAATCTGGCCAAAATATAATTCAAATCTCTGCATCTTGGTTTAGCAGCGGGTTAAAAGAGAAGCAGAATGTTCTCAGCATGGTAGTGTTGTGTCATCTGGGCTAAGTCATGTCTCTGGCATACCTAGGAGACACTTACGGGGGTTCAGGTTTTACATTTTAGATGAACAAATATAATACTTATGCTATGTAGTGTTTTTTCACAAGGGATACCTTCCTTGGAAACACTTTTCTCTTAAATGTGCCTCATTCTGTTTGTGCCCCAGTTCTATGCCTGTTACTAGAAAGCTGCTGCTGAATTTCACTGCGTTCTGTATCAAGCCGTAACTTGAGTGGTATGTATGAGCCGGGGCTGACGTCTGAGGAGAGATGGATGAGCGCTGGTCGAGGAGGAGGAGGAATTTTAGGGATGTGGGAAGCAGCACATTTCCCTTTTGCACAGGATATATTAGGGACAGTGCTTCACCTTTAATAGAAAGTGGATTTTTTTAGGCTAAACTGAATGAATAAGATCCTCTTGAAATTCACAGCAATAGTGTTATTCTTCCATTTGTTACTTGTTTCTCTAAGTGTGGAGTGTGCGTGTCTCCATACACGCACCTTTTGTGTGTGTACGCTCCCCCCACCCCATACTCTGTCCTAATTCCAGGCCCGCCAGGTCAGTGCCAGGTGCTTGTCCCTGCCTGTGCGCACAGTCGTGTCAGGGTGACTGTCAGTCCGAGCACTTCGGTGTGTAATGAGGTCGGTTGTTGCCCCAGGCAGACAGGCTGCCCGTCTGCTTGCTCTGGAAGGAAGCGCCCTGCGTTGATGAAGTGTGACAAGGATGGTGATGATTTTAAAGGTGCTGATGTCAACTTCTCTCTCTGTTTAACATATGCACATTTACATGTTGTGGTTGGATGTTGCTCGAGTGAAGAGCTTCCCCACCTTCTGCGCAGCTGTGGGTTCAGACGGGCACAGGGAGCTCTGGTCCCCCGTGACTTGGTCACAGATCTCGAGTACGTTCTGTTGCAGCTGATACTAGCTTTCTGGAGCCTTGTCTTCAAACTGTCTTTGCTGAGCTGGCTTCGCAATAAGCTGTAAATAACACTTTTGCTTCCTGCTTTCTGATGTCTCAAAAATAAACTTTTCCTCGTGGTGGTGTGAGTTCCCTTTTTGGGTTGAAGTTCTTGGTGTAGTAAGAGATTCCAAGCAAAAGGTACATGAACGTGGCCATCGTCCTTCGTTTTAAACAAGTGGCTAATCCATTCTGGGTGAGAAAATCATTGTATGTGGATACCTTTAATGTACACCTACCGTGGTGTTTGGGGTAACTGAATTGTAACGAAATATGTCCTCTGTCTTCGTCACTTGCTTTCTTTGGTCATACAAGGTTATCCAGGCCGTACGAGGTTATAGAAGTGCTATGACTTTCCCCTTCCTCCTACACCTGGGGGATAGTGCAGGAGGAAGGGGAATGTCACAGCACTTTTATATCACTAGCTTCGGCTATTAGCTGTGATTCAGAGGGTCAGAGTTCCTTGCCATCTCAGTAGTGTGAGGTAAGTGTCCTTGTGGCTGGAGTTTAAAGTCCTGAAGTCAAACGCTTCAAGTAGCCTAAAAGAGCCAGAGTGGAAGACGCCTGTATCTGTCTGTACTGTTCTAGTCTCGCAGAGAGTTTTCCAGGATTGGTGCTTCAGGAGGTTGAGCTTGTGAGCTCCAGACTTGATCAGAAAAATACCTCCCCCTCTGTGCTTCTGTCTGTGTCATGGCTGGCGCTTGGCAAGCTTCCTGCTGCGTGAGCCTGCCGTGGCTCGGCGGGGCTGTCGGAGTTGTGCCGGGCAGCGGGGACCTTGGATGTTTTCTTCCAAGAATCATAAAACGCACTGCAGTGCCATCACCAAATTACTTTTATTTGGCAGATGAGGCATGGAGATCTGTGTGGTCTTGCTCCTGTGCCTCAACATATTCCATCTTTAATGTGTTTGTAACTTGGAAGTGACAGGAGGAGTGGGGTGAGAATTCTTCTCAGGGGGGACAGACAGACAGATGGGTCAGTAGCCTCTACATCCATGCCTGTTCGTTTGTTTAGTTCCCACTGTAGTGAACGTGGGTATAATGCAACGTGAAGTCTGTATTCAGAGTTACTGGAATAATAATATGTTACTGAACTTTTCTTTATATGCTGTCAAGAAATGGGGATCAGGGTATTATAATTTAAATTCAGACTTCTTTATTTTAATGGAGGAAAAAAAGTTCCCCTTTTGTGTTGTGTTCAAGAACTCCATTCTTGACAGGCAGGGAGCCAGGTCTGGAGCATGTTCTCCAGCTAGACTACTCAGAGTCCAGCGACATAGTTTGTAAAGTAATCTTCCAGTGACCTATTATCCCTTGGATGCTGAACACAGCACAGTGTAACAGTCCCATAGGTCATTAGTCTATTTTTAGGGAGTCCTTAATCTGCAGAGCTCTGAATTTTGGAAGCCTTTAATCCATTGATCCCTGCAAGCACTCTTAATTTTTCATGCTAAGAAAAAAAAAATAAAAATCCACATGCGAAGCAGTTGCTGCTCTACTGAGATGTGAAGTAACTTGACTTTTAAAAAACATATTTGACAGATAATTTCTGTTATAGAAAGCACTACAGTGGAGCGGGTGGCGGGGATAGGCCTTGCAGACCTCTGTTCTAGAAGATGTAATGACTTCTCAAATGGAGCAATTTCAGTCAAGTGGCAGGCTTCAAACATCAGCGTGGAAGAGGGAAGCATGCCTTTGTACTATGAACCAAGCCAGCGTCACTGTTTCCAGAGTTCTCCTTCAAGGCAAACTGAGCAGGGAGGCAATGCTGTTTACTGGTTACAGTAAGAAACTGCACTTGGGAATCCTGGGTTCAATTTCTGGCTCTTAACTTGCTGTGTGACCTCAGCCTCACTGTTCAGTCCGTGCCTTGCAGTCTTCTCTGAAACAAGAATGTTTCTGTTTTCACATCTCTTCTTGTAGATGGATTTGTATCCATTGCTATCAAAAAGGGTGGTGGTCCCATTGGTAGGAGGTGCAGATAGTGGATTGTTGCTTAAAGTCTTGTGCAAGTACTGGATGCTGAGGCCAGGTATAGATTCCGAGAAGCCCCCATTTTACTGTCCTGCACCCTCGCTCCCACGTTGCTCCTGTGCACTAAATTCATCTTGGCAACAGTGATGAGGATCTATTGTCTACTGCTTTAAAGGACTGAGAATTGTCTTTATTTGTCTTCCCTCCCATTTCCCAGATGCAAACTGGAACAGATCTAAATGCGAGCCAGAGAAGATCCTGTTTGGTGGCCGTTTGAGATCGTGGGAAGATCACCATTTACAGCTTCTGGAAGGGTTTCATACTGTACGGTCCTGTCAGACTGCTTGCTGCCAGAGCCCCACCTGTGATGCCTTTTGGTTCTTGGAAAATATGTGCATCCAGGTGAACTGCACTATGCCTGGCATGTGTCAGGCAAACAGGACTGGCTTTTCTGACTCTGTTTTGGTGTTTTTAAAGAAATCAAAAAGCACAGAGCACTTCTTAAAGTTTCAAACGGAAGGTGATGTGAAGACCTGGTTTCACAAGTGGTTGGACTGGGGCATCCCTGTCCAGGGGAAAAAAAGACTACGGAGGTCATTCCAGAAGTGGAGCTTGGCAGGTAACAGGGTGGAACTCCTGAAAAGGGATATAGCAGTGAGCCCCAGCAGTGAGGCTGCAGCCAGAGCATCAGATAGCAAATCTAGAAGCAGCCGAAGCGAAGCAGAGCGCTTGAAGGATCAAGTACTGAGGCACTTAGTGGCAGACGAGCCTGTTCCTGAAGGCCATCCAAATCAAAAGGAAGACTCACTGACAAATGAACAGAATCCAAGAGAGCAGAAAACCAAAAGCCCGTTCCCTCCTAAAAGCAATAATGTGAATAGATCAAGTGATGCAGACGGTGCTGGCTTGCCACAGGTAAGTGTGATTGCTGGGGCTGACATGGGGCTTTCTTGGACAGCTGTCGCCTTCCTGCTCAATCTTGCTTTATGTAGACTTTGACTTAAAACTGCTTAAGTGATAGGGTACCTTTCTGGATGTCTGTTTTCAGCCTCCTGTCAACAAGGCAAGGCCAAGGGTTGGCTTTTTTATTTGTTTTTTTGGGGGCTAGGGCTGTTTTGTTCCCCCCTCTTCTTAGCTGGGATAAACTGTCTTTGGGAAGGCGAGGGGAGATGGAGGTCATGACAATGCTTATCCTTTGTATAATCACACAGCGTATTTGCCAGATGAGAAGGAAAGGTGAGATGTGATGTCAGTGGGAAATGGCTGGGAGCTGAAAACTGTTACCTGTAAATACCTTTTTAGATCCACAAAATAAAATAAGCTGTTTTCCTTTGAGTGCTGAATTGAGGCAGTTAAATATGTTATTTTGTAGACTCATGCCTAGAGTTTCCGGTGTACTTTCATGTCAGCCTGCTTGCTTCAGTTGGCATCTTAATGCCAACTTTTTTGTTCTGTTTTTAAGACTGCTTCAGCTTCTGAAATCCACAAAAGCTTACATTGGCATTGGTTGAATGAAGCCAGTTTAGTCTCTGCTCCAAACATGTGCAATGTTAATCTAGTAAATCTAGATGTTGGTCTTCAAGAGAAATTGGCACATTTCCAATTGTTAAGTGATGTTTGTGTTTTTAAATCTGCAAATAGTTTTTTGAGCCTTATCATACAAAAAAGCCCATGCACTTGTGGTGGTGAAATAGAAAGAATTCTGCTTTGTGAAACTGTTCTTTAAATACCTTTTGCCATGTTTCTAGGATTTGGCACTGTTGAAGCCTGATGCCTTTTCCTGTCGTTACATTCTTGTTCTGGAAACTTGACTGAATTTGTTTCTCTCCCTTGTATTCAAATCTTGGTTCCAGGTAGGGCTGTGACTGGTCTGAGCCAGCACCCTGCAGAGCAGGATGTGGAGAGCAGCCAAGGGACACCGCTGAGAGCTCCAGGGCAGCCCGGGCGGTGTGTGAAATCATGCACTAAAACTTTACAAATGTTTGATTTTCCAGAACCCCACGGCATTTAGGCCTGACTCAAGATCTCAGCTTTCTCTCTCCCCTGCAGTACGGCAGCATTTCCACTCTGCCTGTTCTTTCTTCCTCCTAATACCCGAGATTTACACAGTGACCCCATTCTCTCAGTTGTTACGCGTGCAACGCCTGGGGAGACTTCTTTGCAGCCAGTCTTAAATGTCTTCTGTTGCTCTTGAGTAGTAGTTGTTATATCCCTCTGCTTGTTCAGTTTGAAGTGTTGCATTCTGAGTTATATTATTACTGTTCAGTGCCTGTCCAGTAAACTGGTTGCAAATACTAAATTACATGGATTAATCAGCTTCTGAATATTGCCGAGTATCCAGGATTTCCCATCTTTAGGAAGCCCTCTCCATTGTCATTAAGGTGCACTGTTGGATGGATGCTGGGGAAAGGTTTTTCTTCTCCTTGCTGGTTTTTGCTAGTAAGAAAGCCAATATCTCTTGACAAAATGCAGGTTCATCAAAATAAAAACTTCTTACTAAAATATATTGGCTGTGATGGAATTCCTGGCAGTTACATTTCTGAGGTTGAGGAGGAGAAAGAATTAAAAAATCCACCTTAACGGGAGTATTGAGCTGAAGCTGGTTCTACCCAGCCCTGGGCTAATTCCTTGATTATTGAACCATCCAACTTTCACTGGCAAAATATAAGGCAAGCTTTGCAGCCGTCCTTGCATTGCTGATCTGAGGGCAGTTTAATTTAGGCCAAGGATATAACATTCAAGGCTGTGTACTTGGGATGTTGCCAGCCTTTGCAGGAGGGAGATGCTAAAGCAGGGAGTTTTCCAAGTTGGGTTGGTTATGGGCCAGAATAAGTAAAGTTACGCACCTGCTGAAATCAGTAGAATTTCACCCGGGCTAGATTTGGTCCAGTACATGGAGCACATGGCTTCAGCAGGTGAATGCCTTGCATTTAATAATGTATTCTTAAAGAAGGTTTGGCAGGTGGGCTGGAAGGTAGGGAGAATACTGGGCCATTACTGCATGCAAAGCAGTTCATACCTGGGAGCATCAACCATCTGAAGTGGGAAAGGACATTTGAGGTCAAAGTGGCTCTTAACTCCTGTCTAGAAGAGGAGAAAGACATTAATGTGCATATTCTCTCCTTTTGTTGACGAGCGTGGAACGTGTGGCAAGGCAAATCTTTTCCTTTGCTCGTAGAGACTCAGGGAGAAGTCAAGTGACTGTTTTGGGAAAACATTGCCTCACTGAGTTTTAATTTTCCCCTTGCAGTTCTGATAGCTCCATAGCCATCTGCAATGTCCTTTGCTAACGGGCAGCTAGCATTAATTTGTGGTTTTACTGCATCCATGCTATAGAGCCAGAGATGGGTGAAGGAGAATGGACCAGGATAAACCGCAGTGCACCCTGCTCATCAGCCCTTAAATAAGGAAGAGAAATTTGTGCTTTTCCATGAGAGTCAGTGACATTTTCCAGGCACTGATTTTTTCCTGCCTTGTTGTAGAAGTACTTGTCAATTTTAAAATATAACAATGCATTTAATATCCAGTCAGGAGAAGTATCCAAGTGCAGCGCTGCTGCAGCACTGCAGCAGCTCTGCAGGCAGACCGTGGAAAAAGCTGCAGCCTTGAAAGTGGAGTGGTTACAGCCGAGCCGGAGAGCTGATTCCTGCACTCGCAATTGTGGCTACTAGTATGGGACTCTTGCTGTCATGCATCCTGCTAGTGCTGGGTGCTTTTTAGCCTACGAGGAAGGAAGAAAGGTCTCTCTTCACAGCCAGCACTAATTCTGTAATGGTTTGTGACATTAGCCACGTTTTTGTGTCTTAACGGTCTTCACAGACGCAGCACCTAGTGCAAACGGCTAAGGATACAACCTAAGCTGAAAAGAGCCTATTTTGTAAATTCAGATCAGGCTCAGCAAAGTAGGGACCATTTAAATTAAAAAATAAAAGAAAATTCCAGAACACAGGTATTTTTCTTTCAAGTAACTTCGGTTCAGTGTGGATTCTGATGCACGTAGCTGCTCTAGTTCCATCGTACAGGCATAGGACTCTCGGACAGGGAGACCAGGTCAGTTGTCCCAGGCCAAAGGCAGTTAAGGATTGGAATCAAAAGTGTCTGACACTCCTGCGTTCGCTCAGGCCAATATGCCACTTCTCTCTATTTTCTAAGCTAATAAGACAGGACAGCTGGCAAACTTCTAGTCTCCTCCTCGTTTATCCCCAAGAATGAAGTCTTCTGTTCTTTGCTTTAAAGAATTCTGGGTTATGGAGTAAAGATAAGAAATGTCTCAGCTTGCAAGCATTAGAGGCATTTTTGACTGTTATGTTGCCCCAGGCAAAGCTTATCTAATTCTAGCTCTCTGCAGACATTTGGCTGTCAAGTCATCCTGAAGACTTCTGGGAGGAAGAGGATCTCTCTTAACTGTAAAGTTGTTGTTTTTTTTTTTTTAAGGCATTAAAAAGTGAGTCAAGGAAGCATCCAGCTCACTGAAAATATTGCCAAGTAAAGTGGAGACTCAGCTGCTGTGCCCGGCGCGTGGATGCTGGTCTCGTGTGCTGTTGGTGATGGCCGTTCTTGTGACCTGTCTGGGTTGATTCTTGCTAAGCAAAAAGTGATTCCCTGCAGTGGTATGAAGTCACAGAGACTTTCTGCTTCCGTGCCTTTCCTAAAGAGTCTGTCTCAAGTGTCTGAGTTTTTGCCTGGCTGTTCCCCTCTTGTCGTGCCAGTATTTCTGACTTTACCTTATTTGATTACTTGGCAAAAGGGAGTCAGTATCCTGAGTTGACCAGAGTTATGGATGGGTGTAAGATGGTACTGCTTGGGGCAGCCAGCTGTCCTGAGGCCACTGATGAAGAGCAGCACGCTAAGATTTTGCCTGCATCTTTGTTCCAAAGAATCCATAGTTTTGTTAAAGACAAAGGAAGCCCATCGACAAGTAAGCAAATAGAGAAAAACAGCTTATGTCCGTAACACTAACAAATAGTGTTTGATTCTTTGGTCCATAAAGCTCAGACATTAATCAAACATACAACAAATTGAGATGTTTTAAATTCTGTGACTGAGGGAAAGTTAGCTGATACATGGGGAGAGGAAATGATTTGCCCAAGACTGCAGAGAAGTCTTCTTGCAGAGAAAGAAAACCTTCTTGCAGAGAAGCCTTCAGTGCCTTTATCGCTATGTTTGGCTGGCTGTTCAGTACGAGCAGCACGGCTTTATTTCTACAACTGGCATTTAGTGTTTGCTGAAGCCCAGACCATGTACTGACCAGGATTTTGCCTGCCGTGGTCTAGAGTGTTTTTCCAGTTCCTGTTTCCTGGACTGGATGCCAACAGCACGGTATAAAAGCTTGAGAATATTTCCTCCAATATGAGCTTTTGATCAGCTCCTCTAGTGGGGAGTAGTGGTGGGCAATTCAGCTCCGAAACACTTCCCAAGTCAAAGATGGTAAATTGCTCCATTTTAAATATTTAGCAGATGTTCTCAAAATAGAGTTAGCTCAACAAAATGTGCTACACACATGTACTTCATGGTGGAAGGTGAATTGTCAAGAGTATTGCCTGGCAGGCTAAGAACTGGAATGGGGCTAGGTACTGTAAAAGGAATTTTCTGATGAAAGAAAGGAAATTGTTCCTGCCACTTTGATTATTTTCAATAAAGTGGCTCATCCTGTATGGATGTGAGCAAACTTTCTACCCGCAAGCTCAGCTCCCTGCCCCAGCAGCATCTCCTGTGGCGTGCACGCAGGGAACTGTTTGTGTCAGGTCACCTTGCTTTGAAGAGCGATTCTGAAATAAATTTCCTCTCGCTGCAATGATTCGATTATTACATAGAAATGCCATTGCAATCCTGCTTTGTGCTTACCAACTGCACAGCTTTTGAAAAAGGAATACTTGGCCAAAATAAATGGCCCAGATGAACCCCAGTTCCTGGTCCCTGTTTCTTGCTTCTGTCTTATCCTGCATCTCCATTCTTTTAGCTCCGCTCACTGCAATTTTGAACCTAGATCTTCTCTCATGTTTGCCACATCAACAGCCGCAGTACTTAAGATGTTGTAGTTAAATCTATGGTCTTAACCGGTGTTCAGCTGAGCTAGAAGTGGCTTATCTGCTGTGGAGGAAGAAAATGGAGAAACAATTAGGAAGAGAGAAGAGGAAGCAGTAAAACATCCTGCTTCTGGGAAAAACAAACCAGGGACTTTTCAGCCTCCCTAACTGGAGGAGGTGAAGTGCAACTTAAACACAGTAGAACAAAACTGACATTCAGTGTTCAAGTCAAACTAAGACAACTTTTTTCTTTACAGATCCACACAGGAACATCTGCACCAGACCCATCAGTGTTGGCTACGTTCTCCAGTCTTGTTGCAGAGGGCTTGACAGCCACGGGGAAGACTGAGAAGCCTGGGCAGCCAGATGATGCTTTGGTCCATCCTCACGCCTCAGATGAGTTGCCCACAGTCAGCCCCATGCCGGGGAAAAGCACAACGAAGATGCAGACAGCTACTTCTGTGCCAAGTGATGTTCCCACAAATGGCAGCGTTTCTACGGTCCAGACCAACACTGCTGCGTCACCAAGTACTACTGCCACCACGCCAGGTGAGAACATGCAGTGCTCCAGCAAATGTCATCTGTTCAGGTTTTGGTGAGAAGCCATTGCAGTATTGAAAAACAGGAGATAATTTCAGAAATTATGGTGCTTTTGAAAAAGTGCTGTGATACATGCTTCAGTGCACGTGCCGGTTGGACCCCGTTGACTCACTGAGGTCCGAGAATGGGACTTTGGCATCGTAAATCTGCATGTGACCATTGGATCTGTTTCCAGGAACAGCTTGAAAGTAATGGTGATATCTTAATTCCCAAAGTGAAAGTTGAGACGTGCTGCAAGGCGTAGTCCCGTGAAGCATTCTTTCAGTAGTCTTGACAAACTGCTATCTGTCAAGCTGAGCAGAAATGTCTGCTCAAAATGGGGTGTAACTGGTTCTTTTCTGTCCCTGAAATGTCAATGCACAGTTCAGCCATGGAGAGCAGTACTTGGCCGTTAGCTCGTACTTTGCTTTGCAGCAAAATGATGTTTCTGTTCGCACTGGTATTTCTTAAAACAAACTAATGAAAATGTGTAAAAGCCAAAACGCGCTTTGGACAGCTCTGTTAACTCACCCAGGCCATTAGCTCACCCTGTAAGGATGTGTACGGACGTTGAATGGTGTATACTGGTCATGTGATATCTCAGAATTCAGTTAATCCAGTTTGCTGAAGTATTCACAGCTAAATTTCTTTTGAATTTAGGGTTCCTTTCCCTTACAAGGGAACAAATAGGAACTGTAAAGGAAACGCTGCTTCCAAAGACGTTTTTGGCAGGAAGCTCATTGGATGCTTGTGCTAACAAGTTAGTATTCTTTTTAAGGGCTTACCCCAGCTAAAACTGGAAAATATATTTTAAACGTCTTCAGTGGCTTGTGGTGGAAAAGTAACGTAGCCAGGGCCTCCTTGTTTTGCTAAATAATACAAAGATGACATGAAGGGTAGTTTTTTCCAAGCGGGGTTTTAGGTTTTTTGTCTGTTTGTTGTTTTTTGGGGTTTTTTCCCTACTGAGATCAGATTTCTCTTTGCCTTGGAACTCTTGGCAGCTGAAAGACTGCTGGAGTTGTAATATCCCAGGATCTGGAGTAATTGAGAGGAGAAAAAAAGAATTTGATGAATTTGTTTTCTTTTAGTTAACTGGTTAATTCCAGTAGCTAATAACCAGATGGAAGAAAGGCTTAAATGTTTAACGACATTTTCCCCATCTTTTTTAACTTGGATTTTTTTGTGCATATCTCTGAAACATTGTCTTTGACAGGGTCAAACTAGGGTAAAGCAACTTTAATTCTTGTTTTCTATGCATGGTTCCCAGGCCCGATAACGACAAAGACAAAAATAAAGCAAATGGGGGAGGGAAGAGGAGGATGAGGAGGCCAAGAGGTACTCTTAAGAAATGCGGTCAATTTTCTGGTCATCTTAATGCTAATAACAAGCAGGAAAAAAAATGTCACTGGCCGTAGTTTTCGAGTCTTTACCCAGTAGTCTTTAAAAACAAACTACCTGTCAGTTTATTTGAAATGGAATGGCAAGAAAAGTCTTAAGAAAGGGATGAAAAGAAAATATAAATACAAGGAACAGGTTTGTATTTTGAGTTCCCATACTCAGTGTGGTAGCTATGCAGATTTAAAAAAATCTCTTAGCCCCCAGGCAGTTTTTCAAAAAAGAAATACCGTGGATTCTTCATATATTTGTCAAGATCTGAAATTGCAGTTTGGTAAATAGCAGTGTTTGTCTTGCTGTGCCATGAGACCGCAGCTGGGTTCTCTGCGAAAACCTGTCAGGTAAAGCCCTTCCCATCCTGCTGGACCTGGGTGACTCGGTTCCCCTGTACAGGGCCCGAGGGTCATGGTTCAGCTCTTTAGAAAAGGAGCAGGATCTGCGTAGTATCTGCAAAGAGAGAGAGATGACTGAGTAATTTTGGGCTTGCCCTAAAATTGTAAAACCCCATTAGTGCTTTTGCATTAACAATGAGAGCGAAACCTGAAACAGGAGCTATATGGAGTGACGGGCTGTTTACAAAATACAGCCATTTGTAGCTGCTTTTTATTCCACAGACTCTGAAGCCAAGGCGGTTTTTATGCACGTATCTGATTTTTTTTTCTGGTTCCTCTTTCAATTCTGTGTTTCTCCCTCACAGTTATGAAGGAGCTGGTAGTTTCCGCTGGAGACAGTGTCGAAGTGACCCTGCCAAAGAATGAAGTTCAGCTGAATGCGTTTGTGCTTCCTGAACCACCACCTCGTAAGGCTTCCCGGGGAATTCTGCTAAGGGCTTGTGACTGTGAAATGGCAAATGGGCATTATATACAGCATTAAATAAGGACATTGTGGAAAATGTCTTTTGTCAGAGAACACTTTCCTGTAGAGATTTTTTCATCCTGTGCTATTACCTCATGCTGCCTCTCACAGAAAATAGCAAGACACAAAAAGCATTGAAAGTGCCACAAAGTCATTAGATTTGGGAGACAGCAAGTTTTTAAAGTGGTATGTGAGGAAGCGGTGGATCTTCAGCATCTGTTTGTGATATTTACTGATAGGTGACAAGCTGTCTTAGCAAGTGATCTCTCATTTGGTGGGTTGAAATCTGATGGGGGGGTTGATGTGCTGAGGAACACATTTCTATACACTCATTTCATCATTCAAATCATTCACAGGTATTTGTAAAGTTCCTATCTACAGCTCTGCCCACAGTCGCAGTGGGAGACTGCAGAGGAGAGGCAAGCACATTATATGTTGTGCAACAACAGGGATAGATGAGATGCTTTCCTCTTCAAAAACTAGCATTATGTTGTGTCTGCAGGATTTGAGGGCACAATTTTTCTCTCTCATTATCCTGGAGCTGCGATTGTTCCAAAGCTCTTTAATGCCTTAGAGGCTGAAAGATGGGTTTTGGCTCCAGAGTAAATGTGTTTAGAAGCACAGATTGTCTCTTTTTTCCCTGGGTATATTCCCAAAAAGCTGCAGTCCAAACTCCAAGCTGTCTCATTTCTCTATAGTGCAGCAGAATGTGCCTTGTAAATGTTTAATACCTTTGCTTTTCTTTAGGGTGGCAGAAAAGCAGTCTTTTAAAAACAAATGTGTGGGGTTTTTTTTTTTTGTTTTTTTTTTAAGGAACCACTTATTCCTATGAGTGGGAATTGATTACTCATCCAAAAGACTACAGTGGAGAAATGGAAGGGAAGCACTCCCAGACCCTTAAGTTATCTAAGGTAAAGCTTTTGCTGCTTTGTATCCTGTTGTGTTAAATGCCAAGTGGAGAAGATGGGGACCCTGGCAGCCAGGAAAGACTTGTATGTGATTGCAGGATGAATAGGAAATTGCATGATGGGCAGGCAGCCAACATTTAACTGCAAGCCCTCTAAGTCTCTTATAAAAAGGAGATTGATCTGGCATGAGGGAAAGAAGAAATTGATTTCAGGATCTAAAAGCTGCCTACAAGCAGTGTGAGAAGCCATACAAATGGCACAATTTAACATTAACAAAGGGTTGTGAATATTTCTGCTACTGAAACAGTGTGGTGGTCTGTTTAGGTCTGAAGCCTTGTGCTACCCACTGAAAAAGGGACTTGCTCATTCCATTAGTGAGAGCTGTGGAGTACCTCGTAGCATGTCCCTGGCTGCTGCTTTTAGACAAGCACTGACAGTGAAAGGATTGCCCGTTTCTGCACGTGGGGATTCTTAACAAGGGAATGGCTTTAAATATCGTGTGAATATACAGTTCTGTATTTATGCGACATTCCTTTGAGCATCTTGGATTCTGCTGCACTCAGAAAACATCTACAGGCTTTAGTCACGATATCATGCAGAGAAAAGCCCTTCGAAAGGAGCATGTCTGTCTCTGGCAGGGTTTCAGCCTTTGGGATATCATGGTTGTTGTCCGGCACCTAGTCCTTCACCCTCTCATCTTGGTTCAACAGTGAATGGTGAAGGGGGGACTGCCTGACTCATGTCACCTAGAAGGAAGAAAAGACATATTTTGCTTTGTAAAAACACACAAGAAGATATTTTCTTCTCTTGCATGCAGCCTTTCTCATCTCAAATGCAATCTGCTAGTACAGATTCCTGTGGCCAGACAACCTGAACTAATCTCTGTTATCTGTCTTCTGTTTGCCTGTTGTTGCTAGAAAATAAAGCTTGACTGACAATCCTGTGGCACCTGTGGCAGAAAGAAATATTAGTCTTCAGTTTCTGCACGGCCATTGTAAACTAAAAGATATGTAATACCATTTTGGGGTGGAAACCATCCTTTGCTGTGTATGCATAGATTGAAGCATAATTGCCTGTGTTTTATGCTGCTAATGTGCTACTGTGCTGAAGCATGGTAACTTGACCTTCTAATAGCTCCTGACAAGGTGCTACCATCCTGAAGGTTAAGGATCTTCTGTGTTTACTTCCAGCTTACTGTTGGTCTGTACGAATTCAAAGTCGTTGTTGATGGGGAAAACGCACGTGGAGAGGGTTACGTGAACGTAACGGTGAATCCAAGTGAGTTGCTGGAATTGTATCTTTTCTTAACTTCATCTGTCTCTGACAAACCATGACATCTGTATCATGGTGCTTTGCTTGACTGGACCCTGGTTTAACATAGAGAAAATTCGTTGTGCTGTGAACTCAGTATATATGTCTGCATATTAAGTCATTTCCTGAGATGTGAAACTATTGCTAATACACATAGCTATTTTTGCTGGACTGCATGCAGGCCAACCACTCACTAAGCTGGAATACTGATACAAAAGTGCTTAGCAAATGCCTCGCCCTGGAAGGCCACTGCTTCAATAAAAACTGGCTGTAACCGGGTAAAAAGCTTATAGCAGCAGGAACAAAAAATGAAGGAAGCCATAACTTTGAAGCTCCTTTTCTTCCCTGTCCAGTAAAGAATATCATTCCCAACCACGGGCAGGTTAAGTCAAATCTCATTTCTTACTGTAAGACACGGCTTGCAGATGAGCTGGTGTAGATACAGTAGCTTGTGCTGTCTCACCAGCTCTCACTTTTTAGATGGCCTGTGTAAAGAGACAACCACAGGTTCTGCATCTCCTTTTATTCCAAAAAAGCTTTATTTTGCACACTTCAGCAAGACTTTTTCTACAACCTTTGTGGGCAAAGAAGTGCTCTTGTGCTCCCTAAATTAGCGAGAGTGTGTGGCTGGCCTTCTGGATGCTGTTGCTGATCATTTCCTTATAAGCAGTGAATCTGCAGCTGGCAGCATACATCAAAATCATTCATTTTTCAGAGCAGCAGCCAAACTTTGGCAAGAAGCTCTAGGTGCTGCTCTGTTAGAATGGTCTGTGCTTGAATGCTTGACCCAGTATGGGAGAACTGATGCAGTGCAGCCATTTCCAGAGTACTGGTGTGGTGGCAGTTTACCTCCTTGCTTTTGTAAATCCCTTTTGTTAGCACTGTTTCCCCGCATTGGGGTATAACTCGCTGAAAGCACGAATCACTGTTGTTGATTGTGCAGTTCTCTGCAGTCATTCTGATCAGTGGCTGTCTTGGAGCTGTGTGGCACAGCAATTCCACACTCTGGACTCGCTGACTGCAGGATTGAGGGAGCAGATAGGGCTGGGGAGAGGGAAGAGGATGTGCAATATGTATTCTGCTTGCTACTCCTGGCGCACAAAGGCAGAGTAGTTTTGCAGAGTTCCTTGGCCAGGGCTTTTTATCATGATCTGCCTGTAGATGTCATTGTAACAGCTCGGGTGTTGTTGCAGAGCCTCGTGTGAATCAGCCTCCTGTTGCCATCGTGTCCCCACAGTTCCAGGAGATTTCATTGCCAACCATTTCAACTGTTATTGATGGCAGCCGTGAGTACCAGCTGTTTTAAATGCAGTAGTCTAGCAAGCTTGGTTTCTGCGTGTTTGGTTCTGGGCTGGCCCTTTGGATAAAGTTTAAGAGGAACTGGCTGTGACACTATCAAACACATTTAGTGAAAAGAATCGGCCTCTCTTGCCAGGAGAGGGGAGTACACACACGACAGCACCTCTCCATGTTTCCCTTTTGAAGGGCACTGGCCTGAGCCAATCTCCTAAAAAAGGAAAAGCTCTAGAGGTTGCTGCTTAGAATAAAAAAAAATTACTGTCAGTCAAAATTACTGTCCTCTTGCGTTAAGTTGCAAATGTATTACTTAGCTAACACACCACCTTTACTGATCCTGGCCCACACTAGAGCTTTTCAGGAATTGCTTTAAATATGTCAGGTTGTCTTACCCCCAACTAGTATTATTTTGTTCGTGGTTTGGTTTGGTTTGGTTTTTTGTCTTCCCCCAGCACACACGTAAACCTGGGATTAAGGGTGTTCGAGTATCCTGTGAAACAGGGGAGAGGAGAGCATGCAGTTTGGGTATCTGAGCATAATAGAGACCTCTGGGCTTGGACCAAAAACGCCTTTGCCCACTAAGCCCAACACTGAAGTGGGGGACTGAACATCTGGGTTTTGCGAAGCGGCATTTTCTAATTCCTTGTGTGTGCAATTTCTTCCATAATTGAAACAGAAAGCACTGATGATGATAAAATTGTCAGCTATCACTGGGAAGAACTGAAGGGTCCTTTACGGGAGGAAAAAGTTTCTAGCGATACTGCCATATTGACGCTGACCAACCTGGTGCCTGGGAATTACACATTCAGGTAGGTTACACCTGGAAGAGGTGATCAGTTCTCATCCCTTAAGAGTAAAATGTACAAGATTCCTCAAGTGTTAGTCTGGTTTAAAAACAAACAAACAAACAACGGGCCCCCCCCCAACAACAGAGAGAACTCGATTTTGTGGTTTACTCTCTCTCTCTCCAGTCCTATACTTTCAGGTAGTTTCATAGCTTTTCACTTCAGAAGAGATAAGCTATCCAGCTACTTCTTATTCTTAAGTTGTAGCACTGGTTTATGATGATGGCAGAAGGGAACGTACAGCCTGCCAGTGCTACAAAATGTCTCTTGAAATGTCAAATCTAAACTGTTTGGGTAAAGGCTTAGGAAGAAATGCAGTCTTTAAATCCAGTTTTTAAAGGCAATGTGTTTGTCCCAGATAAGTGAATGAGGCCTAATAGTTTTCTGCACATACCTGAGTAATAGATAGTAGCTGATTTTACTTTAATGTTTGTTCTGTAGTTTTTCCTTTGGTCTGCATTTTGGTGTGATGTCCATGCACTGCATCAGCAGATCTATTTAAAATAAAATAAACCTGAGTACCTGTAACTGAACACTGTTTTCCTCTTAAATAGTTGGTATATGAACTAATCAGATCAATGTTCAGATCTAGATTTAGCAAAAAGCAGTTCTGTTTTGTGGTACTAGCCTACCTGAGGAAGCATACTGTGTTTGGGCCTCGTGGGGGTTAGTAATGAACTTCTGTGCCCACGTTAGTGAACGTCTTCTGTTGGGAGGCCGTGTCGTACTCGGGGAGGTCTTTTCCATCACAGGTGTGTATGTGAAAGCTGATGATCTTTCACTAAGCACAGTTTTATCTTGGAACTAGTTGGTAGATTTCAAGTGAGAGATGGATGTGACTGTTGAATTTCTTGCATCGCTTTGAGGCTGATAATTGGGCATTTGGGGGAAGTTTCTGTTCAGAAAAAGCACAGTAACCTCAAACCATAGTTTTTTTTCACTCTTGAAAAAAAAATTACTATCCTGTCCTTAAAAGTGTCTTAAGTTTCTAACTCTTCTTTTCCATTTCAGTTAACTCCAGCCAGTGTTTTGTATTCAGCTCTGATAATCATGACTCTTCACTGCTTTCACTTTTTTTTTTTTTCCCCCCTCTCCTCTTCAGCCTAACAGTAGTGGACTCAGATGGTGCCAGCAACTCCACCACTGCAAATTTGACTGTGAACAAAGCAGTGGATTATCCTCCAGTGGCAAATGCGGGCCCAAACCAAGTGATCACCCTGCCTCAGAACTCCATCACCCTCTACGGGAATCAGAGCACCGATGATCACAGCATTGCCAGCTACGAGTGGCTGCTCAGCCCTAACAGCAAAGGGAAGGTGATGGAGATGCAGGTCAGTGCGGGTCTCCTGTACTCATCCTGGATTACTTGCTGCTGGCTTTTTTTCTATAACCAAATCATTTGTAATTGACTGTTAGCAAATGTTTCTTATAATCCTACAGAGCAAACATGTGATGATTAAATATGTACTTAAAACTCAATCCACATGAAGCTGGTATTGGCTCAGTGGCTGAGCTGGTGCAGCAGTCTAGCCGCAGGTTTTCACTGGCATCCTGTTTCCTTTCTTGAGCAATGCAATTTTAAGTACTGCTCAAGAATGGAGGATTGAGAGAGACTTGATGGCTTTGGATTCTGATGTCCCGTACAACAGGTCTCAGCACAACTTGATCACACCTCGCTTTAACCTATCTGGCTGCTAGGGAAGTGTGTTCTTTCTCTGTTCAGTTGCTGACTTCTCAGAACATCAGCGATAGCTAAATCAATGATGGTATAATAGGGATGCTTAAGTGCTGTCAGCAGATGTGGAAGCCAGACTGTGTGATCTTTTAGGTAACTCTCAGTCAGGATGGCTTTTAGATGCACAGGATAACCCGTTGTGCCAGCTCACGCATTTCCTAGGCTGGGCAAACACAATGGACTGGATCTTTTGAGTTGAACCTTGGAGTCTAAACTTTGCTGATACTGGCCAGACACTCCTCAGTCCTAAACAGTAAAAGCTGGAACTTATTTCCATGTCATCATTTTTCTTTTAAAGATTGTTACTACTGTCACATTTATGGAATAAGAAAGTCTATGAATCAGGTTCACAATGTGTATAAATTGCACAGGTCTCCCCAGAGGTTTTGCTTGAGTTGCTACTATTGAATCTCAAAAGCTGTGAACACCTATATGGCGTTACTCTTGTCACGTTCCACAACACCGTCCTTGTTGCTGTGCATAAATTTAGTTGTAAGTGCCTTGCATGCTTAAGTGGCACAGACTTGTGGCCCCATAGCAGGAGTTAATAATAAGGCCCTAGAATCTGCTGATAATAGTTGGTTTAGAAGCAGAGTCTTCTGGTCTATCATCATCTGTGTAAGGATGCTTCTTAATATGTGAATATGTTTTCTCGAAGGGGGTGAGGACACCAGTCTTACAGCTCTCTGCAATGCAAGAAGGTGATTACACTTACCAGCTAATAGTGACTGATTCTGCTGGGCACCAGTCCACTGCAGAGGTCACTGTGATAGTCCAGCCAGGTAAGCTGCCCTCTGCTGCTTTTGCCACTTCCATTCCAGGGGTGAGAGGTGAGCATCCATCTGTCAACATACTCTAGATCTTATGGTAGCTTTGTGTTGCTTTCAGAAAAGCTGCTCTAATTTAGGACCGTTCTGGGCTGGTATATTGCTGATAAAGCAACAAAAGACAGTTTCTAGGAATATTGCCTTTCTAGGCTGTTCTGTTATTTTACACAATGTAGTCTAATGGATGTTATCCCACTATAATGTCAGGATTGTATTTCCAAGCAGCTGTCTCTGCCCACAGTGCTTTGTCCTGGGACAGGAGCAGGAAAAGTGGAGTAATGCTTAGAGAATGAGACCAAAAATCAGAGCTCCTAGATTTCATTCGCCTTTTATTGCAGATGTGTGAATGAAACACTGACCTGAACTCTTAACTGCTTTTAACCTCACTTTCTCTGAGTACAAGGTTGAGATAACTGGCAAGAAATATACGAGGGATCATGGAGAAACTTAATGCTGGAGTTTTAAGCTCCACCTTTTACGGCATGTGTATGATAAATATTGCAATCCTTTTTCAGAGAACAATAAGCCCCCAAAGGCAGATGCTGGTCCAGATAAAGAATTAACTCTTCCTGTGGACAGCACCACTTTAGATGGCAGCAAGAGCTCAGATGACCAGAAGATAGTCTCCTTTCTTTGGGAAAAAACACGGTGTGTATCATCTTCCAGACTGTTCTTATGCAAGTACCTAGGTCTGAGCATTAGAAATACCTTTGCCTTCACCTCTAGGCCTGATTCCCATTCTCAACATGGTTGCGGCATGTAAAGGAGACCGGCCATGTTCACATCACAGCAGTGTGATGTGGTCTTGGCCGTGTGAAGAGACTGACTCTTGTAATCAAATAACAGCAGGGCCTTCTAACGTGATCCTTTTGCAGTATGTTTGAATGAGGCAGTGTTGTTCTCTTCTCGTTGTCATGCTTTCCTTCGGACTCTAAATTCCCTGAAGTGCTTAGGGAATGCAGGAAAAAGCCTACAAGCAACTTGCAGTAGCTTTTTCTGTTTGCTAATGCAAAGTCTGTGCGAAGCTCCTATAAATGAAGGAACTATTTTTGCTCTATACATTTTCTTTAAAAATTGGCTTATTGTGCAGTTACATGAGCCAATTTTGCTGAAAGTACCACTTTTTGTAAACCCTACTTAAATCCTGGTATCAGTGCTCCCCTGGTTTAAAAATAACCGAGACACTAAACCACCAGAGATCATGGTTTTTGTTCTGAATGCTGCACTTATTCTTTTGATTTCTTGCTGTAACTGGAGAAAATAATTTTGCTTTTTGTCATAGACTCTGTATTTCCAGGCAACTGTCTGTTTGTATCCCCCTAAACTCTGCTTGAGGTTGAGCCTCCTGTTTGGTGAGGCTAGCTCCTGTGGTCTATGCAAAGTTTAAACTGATCCTCTCGTGCTTTGGTTAGGGGCCCAGATGGTGTCAAGCTGGAGAATGCCAACAGCAGCATTGCCACTGTAACAGGCCTTCAAGTTGGGACATACGAGTTTACTCTGACAGTTAAAGATGAGAGGAACTTGCAGAGCCGCAGCTCGGTCAACGTCATTGTCAAAGAAGGTATGTCCAGCCACGAGCAGAGCTGCCTGAGACGCAGGTTATCTCTGAGCAGTTCAGCAAAACCTCTGTTCAGAGGCACAGTAAGAGTAAGGAGCGGGTGAAAAATAATGTGGAGAGCACTGAAATGGCCTTCTCTAAGTCAGGCGTTTACCCTTTTCTGGAGGAACAGTATCTTCCATTGAATCCTGCAGTACGTCATTTCCCTTCGCTTCCCCCAGGGTTAGATAGGGATTTCTGGGTACCATGGAGATCTAATGCAGTAGTTTTTGATTTGGCATTACCAGATTTTCTCCAACCGCTTTTTTCCTGTTTGCTTAGAGATAAACAAGCCACCAGTTGCAAAGATTGCTGGTAATGTTGTCATCACCTTGCCCACAAATACAGCTGAGTTGGATGGATCGAAGTCCTCGGATGATAAAGGGATTGTCAGCTACTTGTGGACCCGGGATGAGGGGAGCCCTGCAGCTGGGGTGAGGTTTCTTTTTTAAATGGCAGCCTGCAGCATCACAAAAGTCAGTGAGAGGTAGTGTTGATAGCTCCTGCGGAAATGTAAAGCTGATAGTTGCGCCTGTTAACTTCTAGTGATATCCTGAAGTACGAAGATGTATCGTGCTAGTTTGATCCTTTGTTTCGTGATACTTATTTTGCTCTGCCTTCCAGGAAGTCTTAAATAATTCAGACCATCATCCCGTCCTCCTCCTGTCCAATCTGGTAGAAGGGACCTACACATTCCACCTCAGAGTAACAGATGCCAAAGGAGAGAGTGATGTGGAAAGGACCACAGTGGAAGTCAAACCTGGTCAGTCTGGATTTTGTGCTGTACCACGTCTGCCTACAGTGCCCTAGCAAGCCCTCTGTTTGTCTGGATACAGTGTACTGAGATTAAAACGTGTAGCCTAGTCCAGCTCAGAACTGTAAAAAGTCAAAAGTTTTGGGGGATGTGATTGTATTTTCGTGTGGTTCTTGGGGGGCTGACTCTTACTGCTTGCCATTACCTGTGGAAGTCATAGACTTGTATCCCTTCCTACGCTGAGATTCTGTACTTTTGTGTTCAAAGCAGAAACATTCTGGAAAGACACTAGAAACCTGACTTGTACCCACACTGTTAAATAGAAGTTCTAAAGATCTGTATTATCTACATTCTCACTAGATCCTAGGAAAAATAACCTTGTGGAGATAATTCTGGATGTTAATGTCAGCCAGCTGACTGAGAGGCAGAAAGGCATGTTCATCCGACAAATAGGCGTTCTGCTGGGGGTCCTCGACTCGGACATTACTGTGCAGAAGATCCAGCCATACACTGAACAAAGGTAGGGTTCATCTGTGGGTATACATGAAAGGGGATTCCTTGAGGGTTTAGTAAATCAAGGGCTGTTTTCTCTTGGGAAGCAGATTGGACAATCGGAACATGCGGAGACGTTGCTTAAAATTGGTATTCCTGCTTGCTCAGGTCAGAGGAGGTGTGTTGCCAAGCAGGTCTTGGATGTCTTTTCCCTCTGGAGACGCTGCATTGTCCTCAAAAGCTGTTTGCTGCTGCTAATGTCTTTGCCCCCCAAATCTGTAAAATAAGAACTAATCTGATTTGGTTTTGAAAATTGTGAAGACTATCTGAAGGATGTTCTACAGCTGTGACTTATAACTGGACCAGTAACAGGGCTTGGTACAGGAGTAGTTTGATGAGCCACTGACACCACACCGGGGTGGTGGTGTAGCAATCCCCTTAGCGGTAGCCCTGCATGCCAACTTTGTGCAGGCAGGAAAGCTAATAATAAACTACACTGGCTTCAATTTAATGTAAAATAAAATGTTGAAAACCGGTGTAATTTTTCTTCGAAGAGATAAGGAAAACTTGGTTTCAATTCCTATTTAGCTCACAATAAACTACAGCTGATCTCTTCTAAACAAGCGGAAGCTTAGGGTTGTAGGCAGGGTTGTAGGACAGGGTGATGTTACCTGCCTGGACAATGTTGCTCAGCTCCAAGTACAGCAACCAGCAAGTCGTACAAGGGATGGTTTGGCCCAGCTGGATTCTGGCCACGCTGCTTTGGCATGAGAGTACCTGATCGAGTTTAGCTTTCCACCTCTGCCTAAATGGCTGGTCTGGGAAATTCACTGTTCTGCAGAAAACTTCAGCGTCTGGTGCTGTAGCGTTGTCACAGCAACAGCTGCACATATCTCCGTGCCGACAGCAGTCCATCCTTGAGGATACCTGAACATGCATGTGAGTGGCACGGCAACAAGCTTGTCAAGGGCACAGTGGTAATCTGTTGAAATAAGTGCAATGTTGCACTTAATTTTTACTGAAAGTGGAGTAGTTTTAAGGTAGGTAAAGCACTGAAAAAGATTTAAGGGACATGCTTAAAGTCATGCAGCAAGTCAGCAATAAATCTGCAGTTATGCTTTAGCCTTTCCTAAGTAATGTAATGTATCGATTCCTTCGTGTCCACGTTGCCTGCTGTAGCAGTAAAATCAGAATTCATTGTCCATGCAAACCTAAAGAGCTCAGAACAGAAGAGCCAGCACTTTCTGTTGTAATATTACCTTTCTGTCTCTGCCATGACCAGGCCAGTTGCCACCGTTGTTCACCAAGTAAGGCAAGTAAGGGATTCTTGTAATTAATGCTTCATCTATTTATATGTTTATTAAGTAGACAAAAGAGTGGGAAGTATTATAAAAGAGCAGAGATTATCTTCTGACAGATGGCTTTAAGATCCCATTTTTGCCTCAACTATCTAAGTAACTTGTACTGTTTAAAAAACACCTTTTTCTCCCAGCTGCTGTTTTTTCACATACTCTGAAGGCTTCACTAATATCCTGTTGACTCATAGGCTCACTGGTAATAATAAATCTGAAACATTCATGCATCCTTTTGTGAATCCGAAGGATACACAGGGCTCTGCAAGGGTAGCAAGCCTAAGGGAGCAAGTTCTTCTATCATGAAGTTAATGCAATAAAAGGTGCAGAATACAGTATCCTCTACACCTGTGCTTTTTTCTGGCTATAACAATTTGCACATTCAAACTAAGCTTTGCAAAAGATTGTAAACCTTCACTGTCTTGTTGCTGGAGCTCTGTGCTGAGCAGTTAAATGAGCCCCCATGTTCCACATGTAGTAAGGTCTAAGGATCCCACAGTGAGGGAGGAGATTATGAAAATGACAGGACCTTAAAGTTTGGGGATTTGCAAACTTAGTGTGAACATGCAAAGATGTGCTTGATGATGTTTGAAACTAGACTTGACAAAACCATTAGCAAACTCAAGAATGGTCCAGCCCTAGCTTTGACAATTTGGATGGATCAGATGTCCCAGAGGGTTTGTCACTGTATGAGCAGGTCTAACGTTATTGCTTCCAAGATGGAGACAGAAGTCTGGTCTTCAGATAAATTTGGGATTCTGAATAAGTCCCTCTAATGACAGACTGGGGAGGATGGCTATCTGCCTGATGTTTGGAGAAGCAGCAGATAATCATTTTTGTCTGACTTCCAGCACGAAGATGGTGTTTTTTGTACAGAACCAGCCACCCCATCAGATATTCAAAGGACGAGAGGTAGCCTGGACGCTAAAAAACGAACTACGGAAACAACAGTCAGACTTCCTCATCTTCCGGGCATTAGAAATTAACACAGTCAGTAAGTAAGAGTCACTGTGTTACGTTGTTAGTGAAGTGGGACTTTCTCGTTTGGCGGGAGGCCTAGGTCCTTATGTTTGCACTTCTAACTGCTTGCTACTACGGCTAAGCTAAGAGGATGAACTATGGAGTGGCAAGGCTCAAGTTAGAGCCTATGGGGGTTGGCCGTATTGAACTATACTGTTCCATTTTTGCCTCACGTGCGAGTCCTTTAGTTCACCTTGCTGGTTTTGGTCCCTAGCGTGTCAGCTGAACTGCTCTGAGCACGGGCACTGTGACTCCTTCACCAAGCGTTGCGTCTGTGACCCCTTCTGGATGGAGAACTTCATCAGGGTGCAGATGGGGGACGGCGAAAGCAACTGTGGTATGTGCAAACTCCCCGGGATTGTTCACCTTTGGAAAGAAAACAGTGTTTGAAACCCAGGGAAGGCAGGGTAACAGGTACCTGCTTTCCCCCAGTATCTCTGACACGACGCTCACACAAGGAGATAGTCCCTGCCCTAGTCTCACTACACGTACCTCCTAAGCAGGCGCTATTTGATAGGACTTCTCTTCAGACCTTCTCGGTGAACACTCAATAAGAGTTGAGTCCATTCAAGAGGTGTATAAATGACACCTCTTTTCTGTCATGCCCCTGCAGAGGCTTTCCTGCCATAGGGAAGCAAATTTTATAAATCAACATACATTAAAAACGCCCTTGTGCAGCAAGTCCACACACTGGATATCAAGCCTCTGGCTTCCGTAGGTGAGTTAGTGGTGCTGTCAGTGATGGAAGCTAGCCCCTAATTCTGCAAAGGGCCAGGCCTTTCTTTTTCTTTCTCAAGAATAGTCATCTAAAGCGCACACTGTCAACTGTATGAGGTGCCAAAACGTCTTTATCTCTGGGGTGTTTTGCTTTCAGAGTGGAGTGTGCTGTATGTGATCATTGCATCTTTCGTCATTGTGGTTGCCTTTGGAATCTTATCCTGGATGGTGATCTGCTGTTGCAAGAGGTGGGACTGAGGCCATAACCCCCACTGTATCAGTGCTTCAGAGCCAAGTAGCTGCATTAGGAGGTGAAAGATTCAAACCCATCGTCCCAGCAGGTCATCTGCTTAACCCTGGGATGTTAGCTTTTGTCCCTTAGTGTTTCAAGTGAAACGTTGAAGTCCTACAACTCTGGGTTCAGTTAAGAAGTGAGATTTGGATTAGCCTATAAATGTGCAACTAAAGCAATGTTTTAAATGTTTTGCTTTCTGATACGAACATAATCTGAAATAAGCAAGTACTCTAGCTTTGAAGATCAGAGTTGTCTTTTTTTCTTCCGGCTTTTTTAGAAATGGCCAGCCTCTTAATTCCTTTTCTTCCCCTTTAGACGAAAAGGAAAATCCAAAAGAAAAAGCAAATACAAGATTTTGGATGCAACGGATCAAGAAAGCCTGGAGTTAAAACCAAATCCCAAAGCAGGTAAAACATGAGAGGGAAGAGCTCAGCGTTTCCAGAATGCTGACTAAGAACACTCTTCCTCAGTGGACTAAAAATCAGAGAGTGAAACAAACATGATGTTAGGCACTGTCAGATGAGTCTCAGAAGATCTAAGAGTTTGTTTCAGATCTGAATACCGGGTATTTAGTCAAGTTAGATAACTCTCTGGTTTAGAAATTGGGGCTGAAACTGGCCTGAGCCTGGTGTCTCCACTTCCTATCACAGAAGTAGTAAGTGGATGCATTTAAGCTGTGCAGAGCGCGGCCTGGTCCAGGAAGCCCAAAAGTGGGTCTTGACTGTAAATTCTCTTGCTCTAAAGTTTTCCACTGGGTTCTGGTAGTTTGCTTCTCGCCAATGTGCAGTTTCTTCCTCTACAGCAAAGCATGAATTCAGCATCACTAAGCATTTCACTAAACTAATCGACTTTGGCTAGTAAGCAGAGGGGCACCTGAAAGCAACCTGAAAATACGCATGGTCTGGAGAGAGTGATGTTTATTTCTGTCCCTGTATTCTTACACCCCAAATCACTTGTTCATAAATTTATTCATTCTTGTCCTTGTGAGCATCAGGCTCTGAAAGTTTCACATTTTAGCTCATCCTCTAACTTTTCCAGGAAGCAGATGCTTATCTTAGCGGGGAGACCCATGAGGTCCTCAGTGCTCTGTGTGGCTACAGGCCCATTGGCCCATTCCAGAAAGGCAGTCATTAAATGTCTTCAGTGTTCTTAGCCAGCATTTTCCTGTCCGCATTGCTGTCCTCGAGAGTGCTTGTCAGGTGTTTTGCAAAGATCATTGAGTTATTTCAGGCTGAAGCGTTTTTGCTGCGATTGTATCTGATACCCGAACCGAGCTGTGGTCACCTGCTGACTGACCAGGAAAGGAGGGAGACGTGGGAAAGTACGTGCAAAGCGCAGCCCCCCAGGTGCTGGGGAGCCCTTCAGCTGCTGAAATACGTGTTTCCAATGAGAGTGTGCGTCCTGGTTTTGTTTAGAGGAGGGGTTATTTTAACTGTGTGTGGAAAACAGTCCCTGATCCTTCTTTGCTAGTGGAAAATAATTGCTCATCCTAGTGTTATCCCATTTAATGGTGCTCCAGCAAAGTGAACAGTGCCTAACAGCAGCATTGGAGGGCGTTGCAGCGACAGAGCTGATCAGACAATTCCTCTGAGAACCGGGCCATCCCAACTGCACAAATACGGATACCCTTGAAGAAAAACCGTGTGTGTTTTCCTCCCTCAGCACCCAACTCTGCTTTAATCTGACCATCTGTCACCTCGCACAGAAGAGCCGCACTGTTAAATAAAGGGCTCATTGTTCTGCAGTCTGTAGCAAATGTGCCTCAACCGTTTGCTCTCTGGTAACTAAATTCATCTTGCTTCTTCTGAGGCTGGCTGCTGACTAAAGTCTTTTTCCCTGCTAGATATGTCCAGGGAGCATTCTGCTAACAGAGGAAATGTTGCATTTCTCCATTAAGGAAAAGCTAAATTTAAATATTTCCTCTGCTGACAATATCAGTAAATGTCTCTCTCCTGTCCTTGTGCATTAATCTAAATTCAGCCCGCTAATTTATCTCTCTTCCCTTGCAGGCAAGAGAAGCAGAGATGAGAGTAGGGAGGGTAGTAAGAACGCAGTGATCTTCCCTTGCACACCTGCGTATTCTCTTTACTACAGCTGGTAGCCCTCAGAGAGCTTTCTAGGCAATGCCCCGAGCAAGGTCAGGAAGACAAAGCTCCCACGTACACTCACAGCCCCTTCTGGTAACGTAATTTGCTTTCCTACCTGCTTGTTGTGCTTTGCACTATCTCGGAGTGTCTTTGTGACCTCTGTCATGCCAAAGTATCTGAAATGGGATCGCTTTGGCTTCAGCATTTGAGGGAATAAGTGACAGACACAGGAACGTCTGATTAGGCTGCCCCTTTGGCATGATAGGAAAAGGGGACTTAAAGGGGGAATGGAGTAAGGTGAGGCTGTTGACCAATATTAAAAGTATTTTTAACCTGAGAATCTCTCTTCTTCAAAGGTGGCAGACAGAAAGCCCAGGTCCTCAACACTAGCCTGATGCACTCGGAGTCTGAACTGGACAGCGATGAAGCCATCTTCACGTGGCCTGACCGTGAAAAAGGGAAGCTGCTCCGTAGCCAGAACGGCTCCTTGCGCAATGGACAAGTGATGCTCAAACCCAAGAACCAGAGGGAGGAAATCCTATAGCTCCCCTCAGGCGGCCTTTCGCTGGAGCTCATGGGAAAGGCCACTCCCGTCCCTATCCTACCAGGGCCTTTGGAGGCCAGTTTGATTAGGACAACGCTGCTAACTCGTTTCACAGAAAATAACTTTGTTTTTGTGGGTTTCTTTTCATTCAGTTAAAACTGGTTGTACTTGAATTTGAACTTCAAGGGAAATCAAAGGGAGGAGAAGGCAACTGTGAACCCCAGGTGAAGTGTCAGAAAAGACAGAGCTGGCATCTGGAGAGCGGCAGGACAGAACCACTTGGAGCAACTGTGAATGTGCAGGACCCTCCTAGCCCACGTCAGACTGCAGTGGAGGAAACACCCATGGACTTCCAGCTCACTTGCCTTGGGAGCTCCTCGGAGAAGGGAGGTCAGGGCTGTGCTTTGAGCTGTGCTCTGAGCTCCCTTCAGGCTCCAGTAGCCTACCACGGGCTACTTTTGCTGTCGATCAGCTTCTCTTTTACTCACACCTTCCCTAATGGTTTAAGCACTATTTTAATTTAGACTTGCCCTTTCACATGCACTTGGCTGCTTTTGGAGTGTAGAGGAGGGGGAATCTAAGCACTATGGCCACACTCCATCAGCTTGCAGGTAGGAGAGGGGTTTGTAGCTGTTCCAAATTGCTGTCGGGCTCTTCTCGCTGGGAGCGCTGATGACGTGGTGCCTGTTCAGATATGAAAAGCTGACCTGTCTGTGGTAATTGGCTGGGCTAGGAGAACCCCTCCTGCAGCAAGCTCTCCTGCTGAGTACCAGAGCTGGGAGGGAACCCCCGCCTTCGGTACCTGTGTCTAACGTCTGGCTTAATTCCAAAGCTGTGAGATGTTGTTCAGTGGCCCCAGCACCTTCTGCTGGTTGCCAAGCCGTCCGTGAGTCTGGACATTAACCATATCTCATTATGAAATGCGATATACTGTGGGATTTTTTTTCCTTAAAATTTGCACAACCCAGGCAAACAGAGGTTGATATCTTCAGTTCCCAGCAGCCAGCTGCTCCCTCTGGCTGGCAGCTTAGTGGCTTCATGTTGTTACAGCTGCAGAGCCCTGCGTGCTCCTAGCGCAGTGCAAAGTACACGCTTGGTGTCCTTTAGTCGGTGGAAAAGGGAACTCTCGGTACCCGAGGGCATCGCACGGTGAGCGCCAGCAGCAAGTGGCCGCGTGTCTCTGCTGCCTGGGCTCTGGGAGGCAGGCGTCTGGCGGTCCCTTCCCGTACCCGCTCCTTTAGCTCACTGTGCCGCTTTCATGAGTTGTACCCCTGTCCTTGGGCAGAAATCAGCCTCTTGCTGGCACGAACGATGCCACCGCTCCTCTGCGGCTGGGTGGGCAGTTTATTGCCTTTCTTCATGTTTAATTTAAAAACTGGAAACTTGTTTCATTGGCTTTTTTTTTTTTTTTGAGCTATGAAAGCCAAAAGGCTTTAACTTCCTCAGTTGTATTTATATTGCTGCACTACTGATTTGTGTTGAGCTAGATGAAGATTAAACACTATTGAATGCGAGGGAATGTTCCCTCGCTCAACGTAGTCATGGCTGCTGCTAAGTTTATTTTTCTGGGCAATCAGCTGTCTTCCTCAGGCACCAGCAGTGGAGCCTGCTGCTCTCCCGAGTACCAAGGCATTAGCCTTGTGCCCTCCCAACTCCGCCAGGCACGGGGCTTGCCTCTCGCTTGCCTGCGTCACGACGCGGGCCACCCTCCGGCTCGTCTGTCTCGCGCGCAGCTGGTGCTCTGAGCCAGGCTTCCCCTTCCCGGGCTGCTCCTGCACCCGCTCTCCCGACGGCTCCTTCCCTCCAGCCCTGCCTGGGACCACACACCGGGACGCTCCCCGCGGCGTGCCGCAGGGGGACGCAGCCCAGCGCTGGCTGCAGCCGCCGGCGCGAGCTGCGCGATGGCCGGACACTTAACTCTTGGGTGACGCCGCCCTCTGATGCGTTTCCCTTCATTTGGATGTCAGATGAACAAACTATGAGAAAATGAGGTTTTGAAGCTGCAGGGATCGATCAGACGTGGTCCTGGGACTGCGCCTGCAAGTGTTTTGTGCTGTTAGAGGGGAGCTGTGGGACTCCGGCTGATTCTGGTCCTTGGGGCTCGTGCTTTTTGAGCCTCTTGCTCCTGCCCGTCCCGGGGAAGCCCCCCCTGCGGCAGATCGGGGCTGGGTGCGGTGGCTCAGCCATCGCGTGTTCGCTGCTGCGGGGATCAGTACCCCTCACAGGAGAGGCAGAGCATGCTTTCAAGCAAGCCTGGCTTCTTGTTACGGGAGAGGGAAGAATTAAAATCTGTGCAGCTGTTATCGCCGAGACCTTTGTTTAGCCGAGGTTATTTTCTTCATTCTTACATCTCCCTGTGGGCTAACAAACGTCTGGGTTGGGTTGCTTTAGTCCGCTGGCAGCACCACCCGCAAGGGCTGGATTTTGCGGTGGGCTGTGGCGTTCCCTCCGCGCCGAGCGGTTCAGTTAGGACGGCTCCCTCGCTCGTTACTCATTTGTCATGGCCGAGCGCAGGTTTGTGACAGAGCATGGCGCAAGCTGCCGTTAGACTTCTGGCTCCCATTAGTATTCCCTGGCTGCGCAGCCCTCTTCCTCGCTCCACGCGTTAACCCTCGGCACCGCTGAGCCCTCATCATCACGGGGCTGCAAGAAACGGGGACAGGCAGCAACCGCACCCCCGCCTCGCGGGAGCACGAGGGCCCGCGAAGCTGACGGAGGCGAGGAGACCTTCCCAGGCTGACGGCAGGAACTTTTGGCCCAGCGTAGGAACCCCCCCGGGACGGGGACGGGGCGGGCTGTCCGCTTCAGCGCACCATTAACGCAGACCTCTCCCAAGGTGCGTGCACCCAGAGCAAACGCGTTATTTTGAAATCCCTTGCCCCCCCTCTCCTCCTCCCCCGTGGCGTCACTAATATCGCTGCTGTTTGTTACCCGAGCACCAGGAGCGGGGCTGACCGTGTTTGGGAAGGTCTCTGCATTGCTATGCATCATGATTTCACAATTAGAGACACTGGCTACCAGTCACCCGTGTGTGGAAGTTAAAAGCCGAGACATCTGTTAGATGAACCATCAGCTTCACTTGATTTTTGTTTTCTTCTTTATCATATTCAAACACTGGTTAAGATGTTTGGGGCAAATGTTGCGATCTAGTTTTAAAATAGTTTGCTCTGAAATCTTTTCTTCGTTCTTCTGTGTAGCAGGGGCTGCCCGACCTGTCTGAACTTTGGTTTAACAATGTTTGTTGATTGCAGTGTTACTTGGATCAAGACTAAAAGTAATTTTTTTAAACAAAATGTTTCTTGCAAATAAACAAGGGAGATGTTTCGCTGCTGCTCAGCTTGCTTCTTTCTCCAGTTTCGGCTGTGGGGCAGTTCCTGATAGCACCACTGTGCCCTTTGTGTAGGAGTTGGAAGTGCTCCCTCGTTGCTCTCACCCGGCAGCGGGGTCTCAGCCACCTTTGCTCCCGCCGCGGTGGGGCTCGGTGGCCAGCGTGGCTAACGGGGCTGCCACGAGCTTGCCTGACGGACGGCCAAGTCCGCTCCTTGCTCAACCACCGGTGCAGCAACCTCTAGGTGTTGATCCCTCTGCTGTGCTTAGGGAGCAGGAGATACTGCTAGGGGCCCTGCGCTTGTGTTCTGACCCCGGTTTGTTTATCTGCCCCTGCTTTAGCACAACCAAAATTCACTTCTGCTACTCCAAGCTGACTTTCAGCCTAAGCCCCCCATGCCTCCTGCCCCTGGTCTCCTGCTGACCAGGTACGGAGTCCCCTGACCTGCCCACGCTCTTCCCTGACAGTTGAGGCAGGGTCTGACTCTTAATTTCACAGGAAAGCGAAACAGCAGCAGCGTCGGGGCTCAAGCTACACCCGCACCTGGGGTAACTGTTCCTAATGGAGCAGGGGAACAGTGATTAATTAGTGGAGTCCTTGAAGGAGATGAAGAAGGCTGCCCAGCTGTCACCGCGGCTGCCTGCTGTAGGGAACACGCTCGAGCACCACGGCAGCCAGAAGGGACCTGGTGGCACCACGGGACACGGATTTTTCAGAGAGGGGAGGAGACTCACCTTCAGCGCTGCCCTTCCCTCCGTGCGCATCTCACGTGGCGCAGGGGTTGTGCTGGAGCCCTTGGGAGTTGACGCTGCTCAATGTCACCTAAGGACATGAGAAGCCAAATCTCCTGGGCTCCCCATCCCACTGCCTCTGCCCACAAGCGTGGCAGCAGCTGCCTTCAAAAGAAAGCTGCCCCAACCCTCTCCGGGCATCCGACAGCTCCTGGTGCTCTCGCACGCCTCTGCCTGCCATCAGGGCAGCTGTAGCCCCGCTGTCCCACAACGGGGACCTGCCTGGGAGCAGCCCCTCTCTCTGGAAGTCCGAAGCAGCAGCAGGCTCCGCTGGGTCCCTTCCCCTCGTGTTCATGCTCTCTGCTTTGTGTCACCCAGCTCTGCTATTTTTTGCCTTGTCCTGCTCACTCGCTGTCCCTGCGGGAAGCTCTCCAAAGGGCTGCCCTTTCCCGGCTGCTCCCAGCCAGCTCCCTTTGCTGTCTGCTCAGCATCACTTAACATTTGCTGGCTCCTTGCAGAGGCGCGGGAGGAAACCCAGCGAGCGCTCGCTCGCAGCGAGGGACCGAGGCGGTGGCCATGGGCGAGGGAGCCCCACGTCCCCCAGCCGTGGGCTCTCGGGGGGGAAAGGCTTGCACCAGCCCCAGGGCAGCGCGGGGAGGGAGCTGGGGTTTCTCACTGCCCCGAGGGCAAACAGCTGCTGGTGCCTACAGCTGCCTCACCTCCCTGGGGATCTGGGTCTGGTCCGGAGCCTCAGAGCAACCCCAGGCTCCTTATTTGAGAGAAATCTCAGAGAAATAGGTTTTGTTGGAGGAGTTTCACAGCTCAAGAAACTGAGGCAGCGGTGACCGTGGCCGAGGCGGCAGCTCAAGGACTCTGCCCGCCACTGCCGCGGCTGCGCCGGCGTTTTGGTGGTTCGGTAGCCTGGGGAAGCCCCGGGGCCCCTTGGGGAAGGGGGTGCGTGGGTGCAGCCACTGGCGCTGCGATGCTGTAGCCGGCCAAGGCTGAGACCAGGGCGCCTGTCGGACCGCGGCAGAGCCGAGGAGCTCGGTGTAGCCGAAAACACAACCCTGAGCTCCTCAGCTGGGCTTGTCCCTCCCGAAGCAGTGCCTGGGGCTAGGAGGAGTTAAAAAGAAAAAGGCTCTTTCTGGAGCCTAGGGGAGAGCACGTTTTTTTTTTCTCTCTCCACAGTTCTCACCCCTCCGCTTGCACCGTCCCTGCTCCAACCACGTGGATTTGGCGCTGCTCCCCAGCGCCTTCCTGTCATTAGGATTCCCTGAATTGCTGCTGCTTTGCCTCTTCCAGCCGGGTTCTCCCCGGCCGCGCTGGCAGGAGCTCCCACACCTCGCCCGGGGCGCCCGCAGCCCTGGGGGTGACACGGGTACGGTTACGGTAACGTACATTACGGTAACGAACCGACCTCCTCATTAAGCAGGGAACAGCTCCGAGGCAGCGTCGCTGCAATGATGGGTGTGGGCAGCACCTGCGAGTGAAGGGCACTGCAGGGATGCTGGTGGCTCCTGGGGACACCGTGGCACTGCCGGCACCCCAGCATGGCCCCCGACCGCGGGAGCTGCCCCCAGGGCCGTGCCAGGGCGGCAGAGCTGGGGCAGGAGTGTTTGGTCACCGCCCCGGGAGAGGCCGGGATTTGCAGGGGGCTCCGCTGGAGGAGTGACCCAGTGCTGGTCACCCTGCCGCAGCCCGCCCTGCTCCCCGCCACCGGCACCCCACGCGTCCCTCCTGGCCAGGCACAGAGCTGGCATTTGTCCCTGGGCCGCTGCTGGCCCAGTGGGTTAGTTGTAGGCATTTTGGGGAGAGCACGACTGGCTCGGGACAGGGGCTTTGCGCAGCATCTCTGCTGCAGCCGCCTCCTCCCCGCTCCCGCCGCTGGTCCTGCCGAAGCAGGGCCCCGAGGGGCATCGGGGTGCGATGCGGGTGCTGCCGTGCAGGCCCACAGGCACTGTCACCCTCCGTCCGTCTCTCTGTCCATCTGCCCGTCCATCCGCGCGGGGCCCTGTGCGCTGAGTGAGTCCGTCTTTCCATTGTTCAAACAATCTCTTTTCCACACTCGGTGCCAAAGCCTCCCTGCTTGCTCCCGCACGCGCCAGTATATTTAGCTGCCTCTAAGCCTCTACCTTTCCTTATATAGGAGAGGCCAAACGAATTTCGCACTCTCATTATTAATAGCCTGAGAGGAGCTCTTAGGAGGCTGCCAAAAATAGCAGGCAAACAGAGCGCACCCGGGGTGGGGAGGGCGTCGTGGCAGGCAGGGAGCCGCCGGGACCGCCGCGGGAGGGACGCCGTGCTGCTTTTTCTGGCTTTTCCCTTTGGGAACCACAATAAGGTGTCTGCTGGCATCCTGCCCCCACCGCAGCCCCGAGCAGGGGGTCCCCCTCACCCCGCCAGCCCTCCGCAGGCAGAGGTAGGAGCGGCGGGAGCTGGGGCGCAGCAGGGTCCCGGGGTGGGCAGAGCAGCCCTGTACCCCTGGGCTTTGCTGCTCTGGATGCTAAAAGAGCCACCCCATGGGTGCTGGGGACGCCCAGAGTGGGTGGCCTGGAGCACCTTGGGGATCCCCATCCCCGTGGAGTCCCGCTGGCCCAGGGGAGCCCCTGTGGCTGCAGTGGCGACAGGTTTTGCCCTCCTGAGCAACCCATGGGCTCCGCTTCGCCCTCCGAGCTGCCCCAGGCTGCTGCTGGGCCCAGCAACGCATGCCGGCTTTCCCCACGGCAGTGGTCCAGGACCCCCGCCGGGCAGCCGGGGGCCGCAGGGCAGGCGGCAGGGGCAGAGGTGGCTGGCTGCGTGCCCCTGGCAGCCCTGGCTGCCTCCTCCGGGAGGGAGAGGGCTTCTCAGCAGAGATCACCCGCGCAGCATCTCCAGAGCCAGGCATGCCATGAGCCGTGTGCCGGGGCACCGAGCCCGGTATGGGGCATCTGAGGAGGGGGCTGCGGGGTGCCCAACGAGCGGAGGGTCTTCACCTGCACCCGGAGGCATTTGCATCCCAGGCAGGGTCTGCCTTAAATCCCTCCCTCCCTCCCTCCCTGGCGAGGAACTTCTCCTGCTGAACTGGAGGATGCTGCAAGCTCCTGCGGACGAGCCGGAGGAGTCCTGTGGCAAAGTCAAGGCGAGCGGGGAAGCAGCATGCTCATGCCGGGTGTCACTGCAGCCCGCTGCCATCAGCCGAGCCTGCACCCGGCCGGTGTCACCTCCAGGACCGTAAGTGGCCGTGCGGGGCGGGAGGTGCGGGGTCTGTGGGAGGCAGCGGGGCTTTCCCCGCTGCCGGTGTTTAACCTTCAGCGAGCCCGGCTGGTGCCGAGCCCCGCTCGGGCTGGGGATGCTGCTGCCGCTCGCAGCCCCACGCTCGGCTCCTGGCAGCGGCTCGGCATGGGCAGGGAGGGGGCAGCCCTGGGGCTGGGGGTCACCGTGGCCCCTCGCCACTTCGGGCTGGCCCGGGTGGAGGCGGAGGAGTGGGGGCAACAGCAAACTCTCTGTGGGGTTGAGGGGGACAATAGGGCACCCCCGTCAGGTCCCGGCTGCGGGGGGGTCGGGGGTGGTGGGTGCTTGGGTCGGCGGGCAGTGCAGCGGGGCAGAGCCCGGCCCGTCTGCCTGCGGGTGCCCCCCTGTAGCAGGGCTGGTTGCCCCCTCCCCGGGGAGCCAGGGTGCCCTCGGCTGTGCAAAGCGGGGACACCCCACGCCGGTGGGATGGGGTGGAAAGGGAAGCCCGACTCCTGGGCACCTCGGCATCGTATTTTGGATGAGCATGGGGGGAAGCGCTGACCACTGCGGCTGGGTGCACCAGGGCTGCACAGGCCATGTGCCCACAGCCCCGAATTGGGCAATGCCTGCAGGCGAAGGGGCGACAGGACGGGGGCTGGGGGGCTCCCCAAGGCACCCCCCGCCAGCACTCCTCCTGTACCCACCTCCCACCTCCTCGCTGGGCCTCTTTTTTATTTTTTAAGCCGCTCAGTGGCTGGAGTGGCTGCTGCAGTGGGTTTGCTGGGGATGGATGAGCCAGGGGAGCCGGTCGGGGGGGCAGCGCTGAATAGTAAAACTTGGAAAGGCCCCTGCGAGGCAGCGGCTGCAGAGCACGGCCGGGCACGCAGCGCTGGGGGGAGCGGGGAAAAAAGATGCTTCCTTTTATAGACAGGCTGGGGCTGTTGGGTGCTGTGCAAGAGCATGGGTGCCATGGCTGGCCCTGGCAGCCCCCCCAGCTCCTTTGCCTCCCCGCTGCGAGGCCATTTGCCCCTGGTGCCCACAAGCTGCCCTGCCCGGGGCAGGGAGCTGCTCTTGGGGCAGGCGGGGGACCCAGGGGCTGCCCAGGTCGGGGGCTCCAGGCTGGTGTGGGGGTGCAGAGGAGCTGTGGGAGAGGGGCTGCCCCCGGGCAGAGCTCCCTGAGCCGAAGGCAGGGAGAGGCTTTGGCTTGGGGACGCGTCTGCAGCCGTCAAGGGCAGCACTGGGGCTGGGGAGGGCTTGGGGCTGCCTGCAGCGGTGGGGCCATCCCCAGGGCTGCGGAGGGGCTTGTGCTGGTGGTTGGGAACGTCTGGGCACGGAGAGGGCAGTGGGGCAGAGATGGGCCGTGGGGCAGGGCAAGGGCAGGGCAGGGTGGTGGGAGCGGGCAGGGGTGGCGCGGGCTGGGGTTGGGCGAGACAGGGCGCCCCGGATGCGGCGAGCGTCCCGCGGTGCTGGGTGCGGCCCCGCAAGGTCACCGGGAGAGCCCGGCTGAGGGCTGCGGGGACGGTGCCGTGGGATGGGGCTGTGTGGGCCCCCCGGGCTGGGGTACCCGTAGCACTGCGGTCCCGGGAGACTGCCCAAGGTCAGCCGAGGCGGCTGAGGCTGGACTGGGCTGGGATGCGACAGCCCTGACCCTGCGCCCTGGCTCTGGGGGCTCGGGGTGGGAGCAACTGCCGGCTTTTGGCTCCCGCAGCACCCCAACAGCCCCGCCGGCCCCTGGGATCCCCTGCACCCCTACAGCAAAACTGTGTGGCAGCATCCCACTGTGCTGCGGGGCCAGCGGAGCCCGAAGGGTTAAGAGGGCACATCTCTGCAGCCTTCAGCCTCCGGATAAGCTATCTGGATAAGCTCAGTCTGCGTTTTTGGGGGGACAGGGATGCTGGTCCAGCTGGACACGCTCTGCCCCACCGCTGCTGCTGGGCTGGGGACTTGGGTCCTGGGAGCTGTGTCTCTGGGGTCCCCAGCACCAGGTCCCTGGGGACCAGCCATGTGGGAGGCCCCGGGGTGCTGGTGGAGCATCCCAGGTGGACCGTGGCAGTGCTGGCAGCAGCCCTGTGCCCCGCAGTGATGGCTGGCAGCTCCGGGGACCACCGAGCATCACCTCCGCTACCTGCGGGTGCCACGAGCGGGGCCAGCGCAGTGAGTGCGTACTTGGCACCCACCGGCTCCTTGCAGAGAGCTGCAGCACGTGTGGCCATGGCTCCCGGCGCTGAGTCACGGCCGCGCCGGGCCTGGCCAGCCCCGCGCCCCTCCTGCCTGCAGCCTGGCCCCCCTCGCACCCCGCGCTCCCCCGTCCTGGGAGGGGGCAGGGCTGGGACCCCCGGCATGGCTCCCTGCGCCCTGCTCTCGCACCGCTCCCGCCACGAATTTAGGGGTAGGAAGGTCACTGGGGTCAAGGCAGGGATGGGCTGTGGTGACACTCGCCCCCTCCATCACCCTGCCCTGGCCACGCTGTGCTGGGGACGGGGAGTCCCCTCGCACCCCCCTTATGGTCTCCAGCCCCTGAGGTCTCAGCTGAACCCCCTCCAGTGGGCACAGGCATCTCTGGCCTCCCCTGCCCAGAGCTGCAGTGTGGGGAGCGGGAGGGGGGAGGGCCCGGACCGCCGGGTCCTTCTCCTGGCCTTGCCAAGGAGCTGGGCAGGGCGGGCGGGGGTGCGGGAGGTGGGTGGCCCCCCCAGCACTGGCCCCAGCTGCACCGAGCTGCAACTGCTGTGCTGGCACATGGGCTGCAGCAGGAGGGGGACAGGGCGGTGTGGGGTGCAGGAGGGTTCTGGGGGGTGCTGGGGTGCTGCAGGGTGCTGGGGCAGTGCAGGGTGCCAGGGGGGTGCAGCTGGTGCATCCTGACCCTGCCAAGAGCCAGGGCCGATGTGGAAGCGGCTCCGCATGCAGGCACTCACTGCCGCCATCCGTGCTGGCCCCTGCAGGCTCATGGGCCACAGCACTTGGCCGTGGCCCCATCTCCTCGGAGGTGCAGCCCCCTACGGTGCCCCACTGCCCAAACTGCTGAGCCTCAGCCACGTCCCGAGGTGCCCACGAAGGGCAGCCACTGGCCAAAACACCAGGCGGTGGGTGCGTCGCCAGCCTGAGTGACCTCTGGCCGGTGCAGAGGCTCTGTGTCCCAGCCACACATGTTGGCCGCGGCACTGTCTTGCTCTCCAGACACGCAGGTCCCCTTGCTCTGGCATGGCCGTGGGCACCGGCACTGTACGGGCAGCGCCAGCGTTGGGGATGCACCTGGGGCCGGGCGCGGGCAGAGGCTGGATCTGGGGGTGGGCAGGAGGTGCTCCCCACAGCCCCTGCCTGGCCATGGGCTTCACCGCAGCCACCGGCTCCTTCCCGGGTCCCACTGCTCGGAGCCGGTGGGCGCTGCTGGGAGCGGCGGGTGGCCCCGTGCCCTGCGCACCCAGCCCCACGCCGCCTGCCTCTCCCTCCCAACCCTACATACTTCTTCATATGCCCATATGGAGTCGGCTGGCGTTATGGAATGTTAAGAAGTATGTATTTTTGGGCTGGGACCCCCGCGCCCGGACCCCCATGCCTGCACTGGGACCCCCACGCCAGCACCGGCCCAGGCGGTGCCTCCGGAGAGACGGTGCGTCCCTGGGGCTGGTAAAAAGGAACCAGATCAACTTGCAACTGGATTTGGTCCCCTTCAACCAGCTGCAGCGGCGCATGCGCTACGGCACCCACTGCGTCCTCGCTGCCCCAGCCCGGAGGGGCTGCCGCTGGGTGGGCTGGCTGCGTCCTGCCCCGAGAGGGCTCGGGGTGAGGAGTGAGTGCAGGGAGTGGGGAACAGGGGGTTTGCAAATGGGGCTTTGGCTGTTTTTTGAGGATGCCTGGTGGAGGGGAGGCAGCCAGAGGGGCTGCACCGCCGCCGCCAGCCGATGGCAATCGCCGCACTGCCCATAGTCCTCGTCAAAAACCGCAGAACTTCACCAGTCCTGAACTGTTGGGAAATGCCCCATAAAGCCCCAGCCGCCACGGCACAAGCGTGGGGAGCCTCCTCCCACCCGGCGCATCATCCCCGCCGCAGCCCCGGCCCCTCCTGTACCCGCGTTCCCAGGAGGGAGTCGGGGGAGAAGGGTCCCTGCGGGGAGCAGCCCCAGCGTCTGACCCCTGGGGACGGGCAAGCCACCGCCCTGCAGCCAGCAGAGCCGGGCACACCAAGAGTAAACACCGAGATGGAACAAGAATTCGGGGAAAACGAAACCCAGCGCAGCGGTTTCCTGGAAATTTGCTGTCCTCACGTCATCTGAGGCCCCTACTATCAGCAGCAGGCTCACTCCGGCAGCACTGACTTTCTGGTTGGCGGCAGACGGACAGGTTGGTGGCATGGGGTTACAGCCCCACGATGGATGTTTGGCGACAGCACCCCTTTTCTGAGGGGGGGGGACAAAAGTGGGGGGCTGCTCACCCTGCTGGGCTGGCAGAGCAGCCGGGGAGCCCTGGGCTGGGAAGAAATGTGGGGTCTTAGGGCTCTCTGCTTTTGTGGGGTGGCCAGGGGCTCTTGGGGGGCAGGATGGCGTGGGAGAGGGGTGGCTGCGGGCCCCCACCGGCCCCGCTCACCGCCCACACCGCCCTAGGAAGAAACTCTTGTTCTTGCTCCCTGAAGGAGCAGGCTCAGCCCAGACCCGGCTCACCTCTCACTCCAGCGGCTGCTCCCCAGGCCAGACCACCATGGGTAAGCTCACGGGGTGAGGGGCATGGGCCCCGCAGCGGGACAGCGCGGGGGACACGGGGCACCGGCCCCTGGGCGCGTGGAAAACCTCCCTCTGCTTTTAAGCGAAGGCATGGGGGGGGGGTTCAGGGACACGGGGCTCTCGTGGGATGGGGCCGGGGCCAGGGCCGGAGCGGGCATCAGGGCTGTGCCGACAAGGACTCGCTTCCCCGGCATTTTGGAGAAGGCACAAGTTGTGGTCCCAGTGGTGTGAGGCACCGGGATGCTCCTGGGAAGGGGCACACGCTGCTCCAGCGGGCAGGAGGGGGCCCGGGGGTGCGGGCAGGGGATGGAGGAGCCCCTTGCAGCGCTGCCCAGAGCGAGGGCAGCAGCTCGCCTTCGCTTTCAGCCCTGCCGACTGACCGCCCTCGCTCTCTCCTTTGTTACAGAGTTTGTCGGCCCTGCCGTCGGGGCAGCCATAGGGCTCGGTAAGGCACTGGTGGGCACGGGGATGGGTGATGCCATGTGGACATAAATCACTCTCCTGGGGCTTCATGCTGCTGGTCTGCACGCACAGACCCCTCTCAGGGGGTGCTGCCCCCTCCCCAAAATGCTGCCCCTTGGCCTGTCCCAGGAAGCCCAGGAGCAGGACCCCACTGACGCCCTGGCTGGGGAGGTTTGGCCCCAGGACCCTGCACCACCCACTCTGCTCCAGGCTGGCCCGGGCGAGCCGGAGCTCTGCCTCCACGCACCCCCTCGTTTCGGGGCTGGGGGACACGTGTGTCTGAGCAGCGACCTGGGGCTGAGGGTTTTGCCACCTGGGGACACGCGCGTGCCCGCGGGAGCGTCACCGCTGCTGCTTTCCGATGCAGGACTCACTATGGCAGTGCCAGCAGCCCTGTATGTTCTGGGCTTCACCAAAGCAGGAATTGCAGCTGGATCCGTGGCCGCCAGAATGATGTCTCTAGCTGCCGTGGCCAATGGCGGGAGGGTGGCTGCCGGGAGCCTGGTGGCCATAGCGCAGTCGCTCGGTGAGTGCTCCCAGCGCGGTGCCATGGGGTACCCATGGGGTCACTGCAGTGCACCCCATGTTTTGGCGGTACCAGCAGTGTGGCGAGGGCCTGAGGTGGCCGTGGGAGTGGGGACCCCCAGGGTCGCACCCGCTCTGGGGTGCCCGGTGCGGCCCCGCTGGCTGCGCTGGCCTGGCTGCGGGGACGCCCCATGGCAGCAGGGAGGCGAGGTCTGGGGGGGCTGCTCCTCCTTGGGGTGCTCCCCCAGGCCGTGGGGCACAGTGGGGGCCCCGTGCTGGGGCTGCGGGGCTTGGGCTGATTTCTGCTCCTCTTCCTCAGGTGCAGCAGGAGTCCCCACAGCTGTGTGGGCTGCCCTGTCAGCCATCGGGGCTGCCATCGGGACTGTCCTGCTGTGACCCCCCGGATCCCCCTGGGAACCTTCACTGATGTCTGCAGTGACACCTCCCCCCCCTCGAACCCCCGCTGAGACCCCCAGACCTCACTGGGACCCCCCGAACCCTCCCAAAACCCCTCTGGGACCCCCCCCGGACCCCACTTGGACCCTCCGAACCCTCCCGAAACCCCTCTGGGACCCTCCCGGACCCCACTGGGACCCCCGAACCCCCCCGAACCCCCGCTGGGACCCCCCGAACCCTCCTGAACCCCCGCTGGGACTCCTGAACCCCCACTGGGACCCCTCCGGACCCCGCTTGGACCCCCCGAACCCTCCCAAAACCCCTCTGGGACCCCCCGGGCCCCACTGCCCCCCCCCCGCATCCCTCCCGTGACCCCCCCTCCGCTGTAGCTGCCCAAATAAAGCTGCTCCAGCGCAAACCTCCGCCTCCTCCCCGGGTCGTGATGCGCCGAGAGGGGGCGGCCCCGGGGCGGGGGCGGGGGCGAGGGCGGGCGGGACGGGGCGGCCCCAGCTCCGCCACCGGCAGCGGCACCGTTCCGGGTCGGCGGGGCGCGGCGGGCAGAGCGGAACGGAGCGGAGCGAAGCGGGCCAGGCAGGGCAGGCAGGTACGGCGGGCAGGCAGGTACGGCGGGCAGGCAGGGCAGGCAGGGCAGGCAGGGCAGGCAGGTACGGCGGGCAGGCGGGGCAGGCAGGGTTCGCCCCTTCTCCCCTCTCCTCCCCGCCCGGGAGCAGCGGGGCCGCTGCCATCGCCGGCCGCTTCCCGGGGGGTCCGCAGGGGCCGGGGTCAGCTGAGGCCCGCGGGGGGGGGGGGGGGGGGGCTGCTGCCCGCACCGCTGCCCGTGCCCTGCCCGGCCCAGGGCGCTCGGCCCCTCCCGAGCGCAGCTTTGCTGCCTGCCCGCCCCCTGAGTTCCTTTTTCCTTCTTAGCGATGGAAAACATCAAAGGAGCAACCATCGGAGCCGCTGTCGGAGTAGGTGAGGGTCCGGCGTTGGATCGGCATCGCTGCCCGGTCCTGTCCCCCGGCTGGCAGTGGGGGGACCCGGCCGGGCTGGGGGGGCTGCGATGGCCGGGGAGACTTTGGGTGCAGCTGCGAAGGAGGGGGCAGCGCTGGCCTGTGCCTGGAAATGTGTCCGCACCCGCCGCTGCAGCCCTGCACGCCTCACCTCTCCTCCCGCAGAATGGGGCGTCCCCATCCCTGCACCCCACAGCCCTCGCTCCCCGCTCTGACGCCTCTGTCCTTTCTGGGGGCCTGGGTCCGGTGCGCTGGTGGCAGGGGGTGGCGGAGACCACAGTGACACCGTCACGTCCTGCCTGCAGGTGTGGCACTCGTTGGCATCCCGCTGGGCATCTGTGCGCTGGGGTTCACGGCAACCGGCATCGCCGCTGGGTCCGTGGCTGCCAAGATGATGTCAGCAGCCGCCATAGCCGGCAACGGAGGAGTGGCTGCCGGCAGCACCGTGGCCATGCTGCAATCGATCGGTGAGTGGGGAGAGCAGGGGAGCTGAGCTGCGCTGGTTCAGCCCCAGAGGGTTGTACGGGGTTATGTGCTCGGCTTGCTGTAGAGCCAAACCAGCCCTTTAACCCATCTTTGGTCTGAATCACCCAAAACTGGGGGGAAGGGGTAGATCCACGATGCGGTAGGAAGAGCCTTGGGGCACCCAAGGCTGAGGACATCGGGGGCCATGCAGGTAGGCTTCTGCTCTTCTGCCAAGACCAACGCCTGCGTTCGTCGGCAGCGCTGGCCGGAGCCAGAAAGGGGCTGGCTGTGCCTGGGGAGCAGAGCTGGCTCCCCGGTGCAGTCTGGAGAGGCCCTTGGCTACCTCTGCCTTGGCTACCTCTGCCTTGGCTACCTCTGCCCGATTCTCGGTCCCTCAGCAGGCAGCATCGATGCCCCCGGGGCATCACACCTCTTCCTGTCTTTGCAGGAGCTGCGGGTTTCTCTCTTGGTGCCAAAATTGGGCTGACATCTATGCTGGGGCCGCTCGGTGCAGCAGTCGGTGCCAAGCTGTTCAAGGGGAAGACAACTCCAGATGACGAACCCGAGCAAAGCCAAGAAGGTGACTGAGCCCGAGGTTTCTGCCGGGCAGCGTGGCAGGGCTGGGAAGCCCCTGCAGACCCCCAGCGCCTCGGCCACCCTCTTCAGAGCTGCGGATCCCCTTGAGCAATGAGTGCATTGAAACCAATAAAGGTGGTTTGCAGGTGGGGGTGTCGTGGTGGTCGGTGTGCAGTCGGGGCCCGGGTACCTGCCGAGCGCCTCGGGGTTCGCAGTGGGCCAGGAACAGACCCAGCCTGGCAGTTTTTTCCGTCCTGCACTCTCTGCCCATGAAAAGCCGAGACGCTGGCCAGGCTGTGGATAGGTTTGTTATAAACGATGTTTAATTCACATTGTGTGTGGTGACAGAGGACAGACTGGACTGTCTGTGGCACGTGTCCCACACTGTGTCCCAGGCGTGGGTGAACAAGGCTCTCCTTGGCAAGCAGCTGGGTTTCAGTTACTATACTTAATTTATATATACTATAATTAATTACCTAAAATAAATGCCTTGAGCCACAGTGTTAGTCAAGAAGCAGACACAGTATTTCCCTACCACTTCTGCACTTCACAGGCCATCGTTCTTAATCATATTTCTGATTTTCCCTGTCTCCCGATGTGAACACCAGCTAACCCTGTGCAAACCCAGCTCGCCTCAAATGATGGTATGAAAGTATCAGCTGCATCATCATCATCATAAAAAATTAAGCCTCCATTAAAATAAATACCACCCTTTGCACCTCCAGACAGTCATAGGATGCCTGTTGGTGATCGTGGCTGCACCAGGGTGTGCATAATTTTGGATGCTCATTCATCAGGCTGCTGGGAACATTTCATCAGCGCTCATGTCATTTTTTTGCTCGCGATTCCCCTGTCTGTGTTCAAGGGCCGTCTCCGCTTCCTGGGCTTGGTGGCTCCTAACACGGAGGAGCCTTAGGGACCTCGCTCGGAAACCCGTGTGACTTTCCCTGCCCTGGCTGGAAGCCACAGCAAGTGCTGTATAATGAGGTCTCGGGTGAGCGATGGCGTTTCCGTGTTACTGTGGCTCTTGGGCGATTCTGGGATTTCAGGGCAACAGAGCAGCGGCGATGTTCGGTCCCGAGGACTCTCCGGCTCACTTATGGCGTCGGGCACCGCTCGAGCAGCCACCCCTTCCCCTGCATTCGGTCTGGGGGCAGGGTCCCCGTAACATACTCTGCTGGTGATTGACTCAAAGAGGGGCAAAAGTCGGTGTGAGCTGCTGTACGGCCCTGTGGGAAAGACCAAGCCTTGCTGTGAAGGTATTAAGCTGCTATTTAAATGCTGGCTTAGAAACAGCTAACCCCCCCCGCCCCTTAAAATCTGCGAGATTCTGCTTTTAAACTTAGATTCCAACATCATACAGGAAATGAGGATGTACTCTTTTATTAAGGTTAAAGGTTTTTAATCACTTTTCCAGAATACAGATACGATTCAAACAAAAACTATTTTTGGGGTCTCAATAATTCACTTATTAATACCATACATTGAACTCTATAAATTCTCATATAAGAAAAAGTCTTTTTAATATAGGTTATGATGCACTGGTGACCTATTTAAATCTTTTGAAGTAACACTTTGCAGTTATATAGCACCTTTCATCACGGGGCTGCAAAGCATCCTACAGAATTTAGCCTCATAATGCCCAAACGAGGTAGGAAAGTCTGGCCAATTTACAGATGGGTACAACCGAGGTACAGATTGGCAAGGGACGAACCACGAGGCTTCATCGATACACCAGTAGTGATCTGCAGTGTACGCTGGACCCTGGGCTATATAATGAGTCAGTGGCTTAACTGGGGAGAAAGTCGCAAGTCCTCACCCACACCCTCCCCTCAAAGGCAGAAGCCTGGCTCCCAGCAGGTCGAAAAGACCTTTTCGAATTTTTCTGGCTTTTTGTGTTATAAATGTGTAGAAGAGAGAATAAAAGGTTCAAGACTCGTAGACCTAAGACCCTAGGTATGCTGTTTGTTGGCATATCTAACAGTCGGCTATGAACCACAAAATTCACCAAGCCATAGCTGACGTGGCTATTGCAGCCGGCAGCGACAAGGCTGAACACCGGGACGTTGGACTGGACTTGGGTTAATTAAAATTTTGCATTTGGGAATGCGTTTTGAGATTTGGTGCTTGATGCTTTGTTTAGCTTGACTGTTTAATTGTAATAAATTCCCTCTTTCCTTCTGAGCAGGTGATAATCTAAGATATTTCAGGTTCTGTTTCTTTAATAAAAACCGTATCTCTGCTGAAAAACCATTAGCTTAGTGAAGGTTACTGTCCAAAGGAAATTGTAGTAGTGTGGCTAGAAGAATCCAAGATGCCTGGGCTCCTTTGAACTTTTATGACTCTTAAAACCATCCTACAGCCTTGCAACGCTCCCTGGACCAGACCTAGCGCTGGTGCCATCGACTGAGCACTAATGACCCCCAAGGCAGCAGCATCTATTGATGAAAAGTGAAAAATAAAAAAGCTGTTGCAGATTTTGTGATTTGCCGTGAAACAGCAGAACAGGTAGCACGCTAGGTGCAGGAACTGAAACGCTTTTAAATTCAGGTTTCTCGCTAAGTTTGTCCCATCTATGATACGTGCCCCCATTCGCTAATTTTTCTTAATAGCATCCAATTGAGATGGTGAAATGGCGAAACCCAGACACTTAAATATTCATATTAGTTTCTTGCCGTGTACGATCGCCCACTTGGCCAAGCCAGGCCAGGACACGGCAAGAGCATCCCACGGCCCAGACCCTTTCCAGCCCCCCCAGCCGCTCCTCTGCCGCCACGCACTCCGCTATTACTTGGTCTTTCTGGCCTGTCCAAAAGAGTTTCCTCATAAAGCACAACACAAAAGAAAAGTTACCAAATGCTTCTGGGAAATGGTGGGGAAACTGAGGATAAAAATGCAAGATCTTACAGCTCAGCCAGGTGCCCTGGGCTTGACAGGGGAGCCACGGGATGAAGCTAAAGGGGAGCTGGTCATGCCACGGGACAGACTAAAGGAGTAATTTTCCCCTTAGTTTATAAAAATCCAAATTCTAAGAAAGGGCTGGAGTCAACTTTTTAACAAATGCGATAATATTGTGCAAAACCACTCTATCCTCCCTTTTCAAGCCAACCGTTTCCTCCCAGGGAAGATACAAAGCAGAGGTAGTCCTACCTGCCCGACAAATCTGCAGCCATCGTGCTGGGGAAAAAGAGCTTTGTCTCAAGCAGCTGACCACAGTAAGACAAGAAAAGAGGTGCTGGTGTAGGGATTAGTCTTGCCGTTTCACCTGCCAAGGATGGGGAGATGGAAAGCGGTGGCTCACGCCTGCTCCACTCGTACCAGCTCCTATCAGTGAGGCAAGATCTGCAACTCTAAGCAGCAGGGTACACTCCCATCCAGCTTCATTGCTCCTAAAACTCCTTCTAGTCTTCCTCCTCAGGAATCGTCCATGATTTTTACAGATTTTTGGTGCTCATACTCGGTTACAAAACACTGTCCTCAAAACTGGATAGTTTCTCTTGCAAAAGAAAGGAATAATAACTGCTCAGTAGCAAAACGGCTCAAAACTTGTGATTTAAAGTCTTGTAAGGCTGCTGCTGGGGACATACTGCAGACGAGGAGCTATTTAATAGAAGACAGCAAATCTTAATTTTGCCTCTGCTTTGTTAGGAATGTTTAAAATGGATGACACATGAAAGAAAAAGAGGGGGGAACCTGTTGTGCTGATGCGAGCAAAACTCCAGCCTAGACAGCAAGCACAGGGACAGTGGTCCGGGAAGAACACCGTAAGGATTTCATACACGAGCATTTGTTCGGGTTGTGTGGTTTGTTTTTTTTTTTTTAAGGCAACAGAGAAACTCTTGCTCAAGGGACTGGGAAGAGTTACTAAGATTGTTACCAAAAACAAAGACTTTATTGCACATTCGGAGTCACTTCTGTGACCCTGGCAGTAAAGCGGCCCTGGCGGAGCCCTGCCGCTGTGGGAGCACACCCCGGGGAACCGTGAAATGAGTGACTTTGCTGCCGTTTTATTTCAAGTCTCTGAGGAGCCATCACTGGGCTGGAGACTACTGCCAGAGAAATCCAGGGGTTTCTTTTGCACTAGTAGTTAGCAGAATAATTCGTAAGATAATTTAACTTCTTTTGCACCTAGTTCTGTGGCATTCAGCACGCCCCCAGTTTCCTTCTTTAGTCAACCGAAGCCAGGAGAGAGCAGCAGGTTTGCACCGAGCACCTCTTGCAGCGAGAACTACCAGGAAACTGCCGGCGCCACCGAGGCAATAGCCACACTCCAGAAGCCTTTTAAACAAAAATCTCTGCAAATTCCAAAGCCTTGAGTTAGCAGCCAGAACTGTGAGTACACTCGGTACCAAATAACATGACACGCTCGCTTCCATGCTCTCAAACTGATCTGCACAGCTATGCCATCGTCCCTGCACGCTGAAAGCAAAGGCAGTTACACGACGTGTGGCTCGCAGCAGGAAGGCGGAGTGACAAACCCTGTTAGCAGGAAGCATCGTCTTCTATTTTTCTTTCTCACGCTCATCTTTGTCGTTTCTCCGTCCACACTGAGACTACCACAGGATTTTTCTCCTTAAAAGACTATTTCGAGTAATAAACATTGTTGCATGGTCAGCAAATGATTCAGATGTATTTATTATAAACAACTTTGTCTAAGTGTTCAGAACTTTGATCCTGTGTGTATAATCTAAAAATATATTTTAAGCCTTCAAGGTAATCCATCTTGTAAATCAGTGTGACCTCTATCCGGACTGATTAAAAATTCCTTGAGAGGCAAAGATAGCCCAGGCACACTCTGGCCAACGCACGCCGTTGCCAAAGGGCCTCCAAGCAGAAGGTATCTCCAGAGATACTGAAACTAAAAGTACTTGTTCTGTTCATCACATCATCGAACTGCACCGAAACCTTTCTCATCTCAGAGCCACTAAGGAGTTAGCACAACGTTTAACGCCTTTGTTTTCAGCCAGTCAAGCTTAAAGTGATTTACCTTCCCTTGCTGAGAGAATATGAGAGGCAAGTATCTTTCGTTCCAAGTACCTGGAAAAAATTAACGTATGTGAAAGCGTTCACAGACAAGAAAGAGTGAGGGTCTTCGGAGAAAGAAAAATGAGTAAGTTTCTCGTAAGATACAAATATACTACTTTATTCTATGGGAATATTTCTGTTAATGTCTATTAAGGGAAAACTCAGATGTGGTATTATTTTTTAGACAATCCCCACCCAACAAAAGCCTGCCCTCCCAACAGCTTGTCCTAACTGCTCCCTTGCTTATTCCCTGGGGCGCTCAGGGAAGGAGGCAGTGGGCAAAGGCAGCCTGCTGCAGCCAAGAAGAGCTGCTCTCTTGCAGGGGATGCCCAGGAAACACAGAAATTCCTGGATCCTTCCCCTCTCCTACCGACACCGAGGTTCTGGGCACACCTGTGTGCAACAGACACGGCTCGGACTTCTTCCATCCCCTACAGACCTATGCACTCATCTTTCCAGAATGATTTTATTTTCCCTGAAACCTTCTAGCAACCACCCCAATACAAAATACCGTGCTTGCTATTTCAATATTTAATATAACTATGGGGAGGGACAGGTTAGTGTTCACAGAACAAGAAATCAGCCTTACAGGAGCATCCCTGAGCCTCCAAGTGCCTGGGTAGTTTGCTGGCAGGGTACGTATTACGGCCGGAACATCTCCCCTGGGAGTGCTAGGCCAGGACATGGAGAAAGCGGTATCTTTGATCAGAAATGACAGACACAGATGGGCTTTGATCAGACAGAATCAGGGGCAGGTTTACTTTTCACATAGTTTTCTGTATTAAAAAATACATCAGTGAAATCTGTTACAGGCAGGGACAGGACTACCGAGTACACAACGTCAATAGACTACTTTCTGATTTTATTTTTGTTAAATTACTTTTGTTACTGCTAAAAAAATAATGAAAAAACAAAAACAAACAAAACAAAAAAAAAGGAAATATAATTCAAGGCTGTTGATTTTCATCTCTTAAAATTTTAGTGACAAGATCAAATATCAGACCCCTGTTACAGAAGATGGATAACTGACCAGAGCTAGATAAAAACCATACAATTCTCTTCTTTAAAAATAGTTTGGGTTTCCAATGAATTTGTGACCACTGGTCATCAGAAACACACATCTATAGCTTGAGAAAACGGAGATACAGACAGTATCTGATAACGTCCTGTCCTCTAAACACAATGTGGGAGCTTTTCTCTTCAAAAAGACGCAGTAACAGCCAAGCCTTAAAAAAATCTCTTTCGATTTCCAACACTATGACTAAATCTCTTTGGGTGGGGTGGGAAAAAAACACACATGGTAATTGTCTACCACAGTTCTGTTGTCAAAAGTAATACTGCATCCTTTGTACAACACTGCACGCGTTGCAAAGGTGGAAAGAGAAAGAGTGCATGTATCTTTCATTTGAAATGACAAGGCCCTCCAGATTTGCCTTATAAAATAACCAAAAACCTAGGAGTAGGGAAAGAGAAAGGAAAGCTGCCTTAAGGGAAAAAAAATTTCCGCGCACCACAGTATTTGCTAGATTATATCAACAGACTGCAGAGCTACCGGGCTAGGTAAGGGATTTTCTGCACATACCCCAGGACAGTCACTCTCCTGTACATACCCCAGAAATGTTCGTCCCGTAACGTGATCGCTCTGAAGTTTGACCTACAGCACCTCTTCCACGTCGAAGACTGAAGAGAGCTAGAGTTGGTATTAGCCTGGACCGAGAGCTAGATTCTGGCATCGTGTGACCGTTTAACAGCAGCCAGACAGTTGTCCATTTAGATAGCTTCCCTGGCAGACGCGCCAGCGGTTTCTGCCTTCCTAACATTTGATCCCAGTTTCAAAAAAATTATAAAAGCATATGTGTATGTGTATTTATAACGGAAGGTGTCTGTTTGTCTAAATATCGCCACTTTCTCTCCTGTCCTCGTGAAGAGCTCTAGGATCTCCACGTGCTCTTTGGCAGCAAGGACTGCCAGCCATCAGGCTGAGAAGTCACGTGAGCCACACTCTAGCTCTCCATGCCCAACATTGTTATGGTAGATTTTACACAACCATTTTCCTTAAAAATATCTCACAACTTTTTAAAATCCTAAACAGATAAAGGATTTATGCACCACTCAAATAGGTTAGTTCATCTTGAATTTGTTCAGAGGATTTATCGGTGCCACAGGACGTTGTTTCTTGCAGCTTACACAGCTTGCTTCCTTCCAGTTCCAGTTTGTACATCCGCTGTGGTTCAAAATATGCCTGTAGGTGACATTATCTCAGCTTATTTGATACACATTTTCCAAAGGCTGGACATATTCACAGTTTGGTGCTTCTGATGTGTATTCAAAGGAAAATACCCCACTTCAGTTAGTCTGATAACTCAATATCAGAGTCCTCTGATTTGACTTTGGCAAGTTCTTCGTGTACCTCCCTCACCATAAGAATACGTGTTAACATGATGTCCAAGGTTCCTGGGTCTATTGGCAATGTGGAATACCACATGGGGCTATTGGGTACACAGGAGCGCTCAGGTTGAAGGTAAAATACATCGCTTCTCTGCTTCACGCTTTCAGAACTGTCAATGTAAAGAAAGGAAGAGCACATTATCGGAAGGCAGCATTAACAGTCCTACTCACAAAAACGTTAAGGAGAAACAGCAAAGAAAATGGAAGTTCCACTGAGACGACAACACTGTAATTTAACCAGCGTAATTCAAATCTTTTTGTTAGTGACTTGGTTTCCCCTCTTCAACTTAGGAAACAGTTAAGTTGTTTCCAGGTCACTTAGCATTAGTTGCTTATAAAGAAACAAAGAAAATTAGAGTGACTTCTTTACAGATGTGGATCTTCAATCATAGTATCATCCAATTAATGGTACTAGCATCTTGATATGATTGATAGATGCATTTGACATTCACTCTCTGAATGAAACTGGTTCTAGTATTGCAGAATTGCTGCGTACTTTGGCACAGGGAATGTTCAAGAGCTAGCAAAACTAAATCCTAGCTTGCCTGCTCATGGTGCAGAATGGTAAGCCCATCTGCTTGAAAGACTGACCGTCTGACTCTGAGGCAGCTTTCAGGCTCTGGTAGGAAGACACAAAGTCCTCTAGGGCAAGGATCCCTCCTGCCTGACTTTGGAATATTCACATTAAAACAGTGTGCTGGTTTTGGCTGGGATAGAGCTAGTTTTCTTTATAGTAGCTAGTATGGGGCTATGTTTTGGATTTGTGCTGGAAACAGTGTTGATGATAATACAGAGATGTTTTTGTTGTTGCTGAGTAGCGCTTACACAGAGTCAAGGCCTTTTCTGCCTCTCACCCCCACCAGCGAGGAGGCTGGGGGTGCACAAGAAGCTGGGAGGGGACACAGCCGGGACAGCTGACCCCAACTGACCAAAGGGCTGTTCCATACCATACGACGTCATGCTCAGCATATAAAGATGGGGGAAGAAAGAAGGGCGGGATGTTCGGAGTGATGCCGTTTTGTCTTCCCAAGTAACCGTTACGCGTGATGGAGCCCTGCTTTCCTGGGGATGGCTGAACACCTGCCTGCCGATGGGAAGTAGGGAATGAATTCCTTGGTTTGCTTTACTTGTGTGTGCAGCTTTTGCTTTACCCATTAAACTGTCTTTATCTCACCCCACGAGTTTTCTCACTGTTACTCTTCCGATTCTCTCCCCCATCCCACTGGGGGGGAGCGAGCAAGCGGCTGCGTGGGACTTAGTTGCTGGCTGGGGTTAAACCACAACAAACAGCAAAGTGAATTTTTACTGCTATGTGCACCACTGCAGGGGCTCAGCTACGATGTATGATGAGGAGCATGAAAATGGTTTCCCAGCCCAAGGACAGCTAAAAGCTTCTAATGATATGCAAGTGAATACAAGGAAGGTAAGAAGAGGGAGACAAAGAATCAGGACAGCTGCTAGGCATGCCTTTGCCTAAGTAATGAGACTATCTGTAGTATGCTCAGTAGGTGCATTTTTGAGGGCGATTTATTTGAGTTTTAGCTGACACTAATGAGATGCTGTTTCATTTTGCATGTGTATTTTCTTTGAAGAGAGAAGAACATCATATTCCACCTGCTCAATCATCTAACTAAAGTTTATATAGAAGCAGGAGAGACAAAATGATTTATATCTACGTCCTTGCTATATAGTCTCCTTTCTAACTCCTAAATACAAGTTAATCTCACATTTCAGCAGGCAAAAGCTATCAGCAGTTTTACCTAATTCACACCTTTCCTACCCTCTTTCACAAGGAACACGATGTCAGGGTACTAGTTATAATCTACTGAAAAGAAGGATCTTCTATGGGAATTAGGGGAGATGAGAATGTCATGGTCACTGTAGTAATGCCCCCCGTTCACATTTACACCCTGTGGATGTGTAAACAGGTGTTTAAAGAATACACCTCTCTCTGTAACTCTACTCTTGACTCAATACCAGTAACAAATACTACCAATCTGCTGAGTCTAACAGCAGTGCTGATGCTGGAAGTCCTATCAGCATGGTTCCATTCATGCTGAGGGACCAGGAACTGGGGAGAGGAGCCCACAGCGGAGGCACAAAAGGTCTGAGCGGGATCCTTGCCCAAATGCCTGCTCTAGTCTACATACAGATCAAAAATCAAGTCACTTACCATTTTGATAAGTAAAATTCATAAAGTCGGACTGGACATCGCAGGGGATTATCCGTATTTTCAGCCATTTCCACTGCTGTTGGAATCTCCTCATCTTCACTGCGTTTCCTTTTGCCTACAGATAATTTATCTGGATACACAAAAATGGCATCACAGAAGTTCAGTTAAAAACAGTGCCTTCAAGAATAAGCCCTCGTCACTTAGCCTAGCACCTCGGGATGGGACTTTGCATCACACAGAAACATACTACTTGAACTGATTATCGTCACATGCAAGTTAACTGGTTTGATCTGCTGGATGGGCAAAAGATTGCATGTGCTACAGGCTGTCCACAGCCCATTCCTCTTCTAGGAAATCAACAAGAACTAGTATCTAGCAGAAAAATATAGAGGATATAATTTTTGTTAATAAAGCAGAATTCATGTAACACACTGGAACTATTAACCGAAGAAGCCAATAGGATCAAAGATTTCCTTTTTCCAAATACCAAAAAATAACCGCGAACAAAAATCTGTCTGTCTTTGCCTCTGAGGTCAAGAGGACAGTCCCTGCTCATGTGAAAGCCCCTAGCTTCATCTATACTGCTGTTCTCCATTTGGGCTGCCTTGTTTGTTCATCGCACAGACCTAGGATAAATCTGGGGATTGAAAGGGCACAATAAGGGTCGGTCTGGACCACAAGAATAGGAAGTCCTGAGAAAAGGACTTCAGAAAAGGCCTTTAACTCATGCCTAAATAAGGCTTAAATAAAATAAAATAAAGCTTTATGCAAGCCTAGGATGTTATAAAAGACTATTAAACAAATTTGCAGCCAAATGTGTGGCACCTCTTCGGTAAGTTTTTACTGGATGCCGTGGCATCTCCTCTTGGAATCTCATCTCCTCGTGGAATTCTCCTCTTTAAACCCTACTAGAGTGAAAAATTTTGAAAACGTACAGGATAACAGCATAGTCATAGTTCTGCTTACTGCGTAACATATTTTTCTCCCCAGTCCTTTTTAAAAAAAGGAGCAGACAATACAAATATGATTGATTGCCAAAATTCAGATGATCAGAAAGCACTCACTCACCTGGTTCTACCTCTTGTTTTTGAAAGGGTGGGAAAAAACGTAAATATGTCATCTTAGTATTATACTTCAGAGTTCGGGTGCGTCTCATAACATGGGCAAAGGATAGTTTCAGGTGCTCACTGACATTCTTTAGTTGGAAGTATTTGGTGTTGAAGAATAGAAGTGTGTTCAATAAAACGATAGGGGAATATGCACCCAGCTGTTTACATTCCCACAAGTGCTCCTCTTCAATTCTTGAGAACATATAACCTAGAAACAATGGGCAAAGAAAAAAGAAGAGGGTTATTTATGCAATTTTAGAGCTGTCCCCATATTCAGTTACAAATGAACAGCTTTTACAGGCTGTGTCTAATCTAGCACATTTTCAGAATTTTCCCAAAGCAATGAAAGCATCATACATAAGCAGGGCGGGAAGGCACAAATGAGTAAAATTAAGTAGGCAGATTTTGCCAGAGATGCATGTAAGTCCTCTTTCAGCTAACCGTCTTTATTAATGAACTGCATATCAGATCAAATTCAGACCTATCATAAGCAACTGTAATTCCAATAAAACCAAGAACACTGCATGCACGAACATAAGAAGGAGCATGGAGAATCAAGCTGTGGAACAGCATGATCTTCCAGTACCTGACGAATGGAGAGAAGGATATAAAGGAAGATTGCAGACACCAGCAGAATCTCACTAAGTTCTAATTTCACTGTACTAAACCACAGTCAGCCAAGTGCAAAAATGTATAATTCCTAAGACATGGAGCACGAGTTTAAAATGTACCACCTTTATATGCAAATAGCCCGTTACAATTATCCTAAGTCAGTTAGGAAAAGGAGATACGGGGGCTTGTAAGAGATCTGTTGTGAAAAAAAAATCATCGTATGCAGCAGTCTATAAGTAATTGGATTATTTCTGTATTAAATAAAAAGTTTGTTTCCTAAATGAAAAGGCAGTCGTGGACCTACGTATGGAGTTGTCAACATCACTCAAGTTTCACTGAGACCCTGAAAAAGATCTTATAACAACACGGCTGGTGTCCAGCTTTATAAACTGCATGATCATACTTGAAGACCAATTAAAAATATCTGCAGAATTTGGGAACTCTTAATTTGGAAGTGACTGAGGTGAGAAGAACTTGGAATTGAGGAGTCAAGACAAGATTCCAATGATTTGCTGATGTGATCCTTGGATTTATCAGAAGTATTTCCAGTACTAATAAGGAAAAACCAGTGCAACTGTACATGGTATTTGCAGTAACTCATCTCCAATACTATATACAATTCTGGCTACCGGTGTTTGAAAAAAATTAGCTAAAACTTGAGGGAAGAGAAGAACTAGCATGCTGACTACAGGAATGGGAAGCCTTTCTTTCAAAGGAGTTGAGAGATTGATCAGAGGCAAAGGTATATTTAAGTGTAATCTGTAACTGGTAGAGACAGACATAAAATCCATGATGCCAGTCTACCACAAACAATTACGTGGTGGAGAAAGAGGAGGCTAACGTGAATGCCTCAGATCACATTCTTCTTCACGGCATTGAGAAAATATTAATTTATAATATGGCTTTGTCATGCAGCTACACAAAACAAAATAATTGTCCTACCATTTGGAAGAATTGTAGGTTCCCAGATTTTCAAAAGTTTTGTAAGTTCAATCATAAACCTGGAATAGGGCTCGGTAAAAATGTTATCTATTCTACCATTCTCAAACAGGTACTACAAGAGAAAAAAAAAGGAAGACATACAGTTTGTGATTACATAACATTGCAGAGAAGATACAGGACATCAGATTCTTTTCCTTATGTCCCAGTGTCTTATGGTCCAAAACACTTTGTTGAAATCTTCAGTAAGATATCAAATCAAATTTTCTGCAGGGATTGGGACCTCCCCAGTATGAAATGAGAGATCTAGGCAAGAATTATTGTTAATATTCCAAGCTCTAGAGCTGTTTTCTGAAAAATCATCATCCTCTAAGTGTTAGATATTATTGAAAAAAGTGCCTATAAAAAACAGAGGAGTTATTGAGTATTTTTCTATTGAAAAGAACTTCACATGCTAATACCTCCTGACAATATACAGGCCCAGTGCTAGGCTGCTGAAATAGCTCGACTTATAGCATCAATGTAAAAATCCCTTAAATTCTTGTCAAGCAGCAATTAAAAAAAGAGTTTTCTACAAGTCAGGAGTGTGCATCAATAAATAAGTCAAAATGGAACACACAAAAATTGCTGATACTCCTAGACCTTATCAATGGCACTTCAAATTTTAACTCTTTCTACATTTTTTTGAAGCATAGCCAGGAAAAGAAAATATTAAGATAATTCCATGCCTATTCAAATGATAGGTTATATATTAGAAGTAGCTTTTGATTCCTTATGTCCAAATGACTGTTTAAGGAAAGGAACAAACAGGCTATTCTAAAAATAAAGCCCCTAACAGAAATACACTGAACATTGAGTTTTAAACAGAAGTTAATATTAAACTAGGTTTGTACTGCAACTGTTGCAAGGCAAGTAGCAAGGCAGGTAGCAAGGACTTATTACATTACTCTTAGCATTCATTAATTACAACGCTATTATTCCCATTGTATTTTTTCTGTAAATATTGCCAACACAAAAGGTATCTGTCTAGCCACTGAAGGAGCTCAGGCTTTGCTGGGTAACCTCTTCCATGTAAACTTGCACATTAGCAGAGCATTGTGCAACTATTCTATATCTGAAACATTCCATCATAAAGCAAATATTTCTGAGGAGACTCGGGTTTATGCAAATCTTTCCTATACATGAAAAGGATAAAAAAGATACCAAACCCAAAGATTTGTGTCTAGGTAGAAACATCTAGCCCTCCATGCCACATTCCTCCCAAGTACAGAAGAAGCCTGTTCACTCTGATTATAAAAAGGTCCAGACAAATTAGTCAAATATGGGATTAAGACAGACTAAGAATAAAGCACAGAAAAGATACATTCTTGCCTCCTCTACAAAAACCAAGCAGCTACTTGGGACTATGGATATAAAGCATAAATAACCAGAGCAAGTTTTGTATGCTCTCAGCAGTATCCTAATTCTCCGAGTTACCTGCTGAATTCCAAGGCACAAGTATAAGATGCTGTCAGGATCATATTTTTCTCCATTTGGTCTCCGCACCTCTTGAATAAACTGGCACAAGCCAAAACTCAGCTCAGCAAAAGTGCATGAGAGAATGTCCTCCTTGAGTTTCACAGGACGAACTGTGGCAAAGAAAATTATTTGAAAAATTAACTTAATTCAACAGATTAAATCTTCACACATTCTTTACTCTTTCATGTAGGCAGAATTATTAAATCTTCTATCTCATACATGAAGTACCCTGTATGACTAAATTTGTGAACTACTTCCTATCTGTTGGCTAACAATTAAATGAAGATTTGGGCAATAGAAACCAAACCACCAGCACGTTCAGCCAGTACAAACACTGCAACTGCGTAACAAGGCAGCAGGTATTTCAAGCTAAGATATTTAAATGTTAGGCGTTTTGCTGAACCCAAAGATGGGGCATGGCAATGGCTGCACGCACTCGAGGCTGGCAGCAAAGGGTTGATAAATAGGTTTCACCTCTATGGCTGGACTCAAGGGAATCCTGAGCAAGAGACAGATCTTGAGTATTTCCTAATAGTTCTGGACACGAGTTGAGTGCAGCATGTTTGACTCCTTAAAGGGAGAAGGAATGAAGAGTTTAAAGGGCCATGGGTGGGATTTGGAAAGGGAAGCAGAGCAAGCAGGGAATCAGTTGATCAAAAGATCTGCAATGAAATTACCAGGCTCGGCTGCTCCACACCTTACAGAAGTGACTGCTTGGGACTCAGCACGGAACCTTTCTGGGAGGGATGGGGGCAGCCACAGTTTGCTGGAACTGATTGTAATATTTATTTCCTTAGCCACAAGAAGAAAACACAGTAACTCATGTGATTACTCTTCTTCTGGGAAACAAAAACCAGCTGTTCTCATGTAATGACAACAAAAATTCCAAATAAGAGAGGAAAAAGCAGATCTCATTCTAACTAGAATTTTTCCCTTTGGGATCTTTCTTATATAAGCCCTGCCACGCTTAGTTCTTTACATTGCAGAAGTATTTAATATGGTTCGCGCTCTTCCCCACCATCCTCAAAAAGCTCAGCAATATTCCTAACTTAAATTCTCTGCTTGACTCTGAATGCCCACGAAACTCTCAGTGCAAGCATGTAAGACAGATTTGAGACCAGGGAAAAAGGGAGTTAGACACTGCCAAATCCCAGGACTGCTATGCTTTTGTAAAATAAAATAAAATAAAATAAAAAAAAATCCATAATTAGAAAAATAAACAAAAGTGACATTTATATTGTCATTATTATCTATCACCCTAGCGAGACACAAGGAACCATTCATGCCTTTTAAAGTTAATTTCAGGCAGGTTGCAGCACAGAATGGGTAGACTTTTGGAAAATTTCTTTCCAGATGTGAAGCCTAGAAATAAGGTGTTAAGATTTTAATGTTGCAGCACACAATTTTTTTACAGCCAACAGTTATGCTGACAAACAAATACTTTGTGAATGTGTTAGCTACAGATGAAAAAGATGGGACCAAATTGGTGTTGTCAACTTAGAATTATGGCCTGATAATAGCTCAGTAAAGCTCTGCAGCTGCATAAAGCATCCCTTCTATAAATGAAGAATTACTACATGCAAATGAATGCAAAGTGAAGGTTAAAAGACTAACATTTCTAACGTTGAAAAGAAATCTGGTATTTTAGAGCCTGTTTTAATAGGTCACAGATCAATTAACAATGTAATAGCTATGATTTTTAAATGCATGAAAAGACCTAAGACGGTATTCCATAAAATCTTTTCTCCACTCACGGAGATTTTTAAACTCAGTAATATCTAATCCTAATTTTTATTTGAACAACATATCATGCCACGTGCTCTTCAACTAAGTATTTCTGTTTCCACAGAGAGAGAAAAATTTACCTGAAAACTTCAGGTCCCCTTGTTCCTCCTGTGCGTTTTTCCATTGGACCCAGTTTTTCCAGGCGTTTACCCCGTACATATACTTTAGGGTCATCCCAGAAACAGAGCATCCTGGGTAGGAGCCCTGCATCAGATTCCGGGGCTCTACAGAAACTACAGACTTCTTCCGTCCCTACAGGCAAAACAAATAAACATTTAATAAGTTTTCATCTACGGATGCTTAACTTGAACTCACATAAAAAGGCCATTATGCTGACATGATAACAAAATCCTACTCTCATGTCAGAATCTGAGAGGATATATATGTATTTTTAATATGTGGACAAACATTAACCACATTTTACAGAAAAGGTGCAATAAAATACAGTAATTCTCACTGTGATAAATGTGCACAGAAATATATTCCTCTCTAGCTACACAAGAAAAAATTGTTCTTTCCTGTACGTTATGACACTACTTAAAAGACATCTCTTTTGGAGTTTTCTGAAACGATACACATTTTAAAAATGTTCTGCACTAAAAAGAGCATTTATTCTACCTAGTTGCAGAGGGTGAGGAAAGAAAATCTTATCTCATATAGCAGAACAAGAAAAAATAGACAGCGCAGTTAAATAGAATTCTCATTTTCATCCTGGAGCAGTATTTTTTTACTTCTGAGAATAAGCATGCACATAACGTTATTACTTCAAATGCAAGGAACTTGTGTTCCAGAAGTACTTTCTTACCCGTCTTTTTGGCTGGGGGAAGCCATCTCTATGTCTCCGCCTTGCTCGTGAACGTGAGTGCAAACCCAGTCCTTTACTGAGAGGGTCAAATGAGTCTGAAGTCAAATCAACACCATTAAGAGTTTAATTATATGACTTAAGAGCCCAGGTAGAAATGTCACTCAGATACTATGGAATACCTTACAGTTGGAAATCACACCTGTATATTCAAATAAAGCTTTACCTTCGAGTAACTGGGCAATATATGTACCTTCTGTATAAAGAAAGTAAATTCTCAAAAGAGGAAAAAAGCTCTCCCCAAACAGCGGGTGTACTTATTCAGGCAAACCTATATTCTTCTGCACCACTCACATGGATTATACCTAGGGACACAGAAGTGATAAGTTCAAAGGAGTCAAGCAAGACTACCTGCTACTCCTGTTGGGGGTTCTGTAGAATGCTGTCTTTAAAGATAGCAATAATATTTTTAAAATAGTAATTTTTAGTAAAGCTGATGTATTACTGCAGCTTTAAATACCCAGTTTTACTAAATGAAAACACATACCCTTCATAAGCAGACTGCTGGTACAATGTTTACTCAGAAAATTGTGCGTACTTTTATACAACAATGCGTTTTTCTTCACATTATACAGACCTGATGGAAAATCTGCCTCCAAGTCCTGTTCCACATCACCTTTGGAGAACTGCTTCAGTTCTGGATCTGGTTCTGGCAGGGCATTTGATCGTAAGGCGTAGTGATTTAACTCATCCTCCCAGCTGTGTGGAGTGGACACCGCTTCGGATTCTAGATCTCCACTGTAAGTGCTACCTTGGTCTGTAATGAGAGTGACCAGATATACCATGTGCTATAGGAAAGGGCAGACACAAAGAGCAGTCTGCAAGAAAAGATACAGCAGGATCAAAATCCATTTGCAAAAAAAAATCCAACTGACCTTTCTCAAATATCTTGGGGTCCAGGAAGAGCTCATGTTCAGATGTTTGAGATCCTTTAGAAAAAGAAGGAAATCAGTATCTACAAATGACTGACAGCTTACATAACTAACACAAAATACTTTGAACATCAAAAAACTATGTATTAGGTCGTAATACTAACACACATGATGCCTATTCTCCTCCACTAGAGTTCTCCTAACAGCTTTCTACCTTGGTCGTGCTGTTATGGGAGAAACAGAAATGCAGCACTAACCCATGTTTGCTTTTCCAAACATTTCCTTCCCTCAGTGTTTGTTATTTGAGTCATCTGTAGACAAGTAAGATATTTTGTTCATTTCTTTTCAGCTTGTTCCACTTTTATTACATGGGATGATCACCATCCAACACATTCTAACCTGCATCACCCTCCAAGAATCCACCATAAAAAGCTTGATAGGAAAATATTCTTGTAAAACAGCTGCTCTGTCTTCTTGATTCTGACTCCTTCTGCTAATGCATGATGTACTGATGTGGAGATTACTACCTCTAGCAATCTGTTACTGTCAACAAAAGTCAAATCAGCACCTAGGATCAGGGAAAGGGAATGCAAAGACATTTAAACCACTGTCAGTGCTCAGAATCAAACGTGGGTTCTATACTAAGCATAGCTCTACTGAATATTGACTGATAAACCTCTGTGAAATAATAAAAGCTTCAGAAAGGTGCAAGTATAACCAGCACCCGAGATGGGAACTATGGAGGAAGAGTAAGTAAATCTTAAAAGAAAACATGTTTTCTAAACAAAGAACAGAATATTGTAAACAGAGACAAAATTATCTCCAAATATACAGTTCAGCTGAATTCCCAGAAGGCCTCCTCATTTTAAAAGAATAAGTCATCAAAATTGCTGAAACATGACATAAGCATTATAGTCCTGTCTAGGGTGGCACTTTACCTGCACAAACACTTTCATTGTGGAAAATACACGTTGGTAAGACAAGAGGACCATTTAACACGCCATGCATACTTGGCAAGCAGCCAACATAGGCCCTCCATCTATTTCTCTACCTCTACTCCATGATGAGAGGACCTCCATTTCACTGCATTTAGTTTCCTTTTTAAAAACATCACATACCACCATGAGAATGTGTTTTTTCTTTCTCCTCATCTTCTGCAATCATTTCTGCCATCTGAAGGAGATCAGCTTCAAATGGATTTGTGGGAATCTTTTCCTTGATATCCTGAATAGTTTCAATGATCTTATCAGCATTATCCAGGGTAGTTGGGAAGAGCATGGGAACTGGTACCTATGGAACATGTGGAAAATAGGAGAGCTTGTTCAGGGGTGAAGGGAAACAGCAAATACACAGGGGAGATTCCTCTCATTTAATCTTACATATTTTAGGACTCCTAAATTTAATTTTAAAATAACTCCAGACTGGACAACTTGTTTCATTTCTGCAATAACCCTACAAATTGGTCGGTTTGTGTGATGCTGCTTAACCAAACATAATGTGATACGGAAAGAAATGGCTTTAAGGACTCCAAATAGCACTTGCATGACTAGTCACAAAGCCCAATGACACTGCTCTGTGTCCTGTTCAGAAACAAGACTGTAAGCCAGTTCTCTAGTGAACTGAAGTGTAACTTACAGGTACTGGCATCCCAAGCGGAACTGGTGTGTACTGAGTGTAGAGGTGAAGGGGTACTGGCACAAACACTGGTACAGGAACAGGTACCACAATGATTTGGGGTTGAACTTCTTCTTCTTCTTCTGTCATATCAAAAATAGAACAAAACAAAAATTGTTTAACCATATGACCATCCAGTACACGTCAGAGCGTCCATGATAATTGTTTGGACTTCTGCTTGTAACTCAGTGTGCACAGTACTGCATCTTGGCTCATAGTCATCTTTCACTTTAGCATTGCTGTAACAAGAATTAATGCTATGGTTTGGAAATAAACAGCACTGTGACCATATATGTGAATGCTGGAAGGGAAGAGTGGAAATAAGTATTAAATACATCCAGGTAAACGGTGTGTTACTGCAATTATCTCACAAGTAACTACAAGACCATAAGAAGGTACCATTAAAAAACTAACTACAATCTTCCCACTTAACTTCACCTTCCTCATTGAGAGGTTTACATCAGCACTAGATGCCCTCCCTCCTTCTATAGTAACAGTGATGAAAAAAACCACTCCTCAAGGACAGTCTGGACTATGTAATAGCCTTTGAAGATGGTTCTGTTTCCTCCTGCCCACAGAGGGAGCTTAGAGCAAATATGAATCTAATTAAATGATCTTAGAAATAGGGAATTAATTTTCAGAGGTTCTTAGCATCTGTAGCTAATAATTGAAGGAAAGTGAGAGTTGAAACAATCTTTGAGAAATCATGCCTTTATTAAAATGAGTCTGCTCTTGTGGCTTGTGCTGAGAGCTAAGAACTCACAAATTCTGTCCTGAGGAAAACGAGTTCCCTTCGTAGCCTTTTGCCTGTCACTTAACCATTGCACTTCATTTTCCACAGTTAAGATGAGCGCAGAATGCTAGAGATGAGTTAAAGCAAATCTCAAGATTCATCACACATGAAGCTTTAAGGATTTCAAAGAACAGCAAATGTTTTACATCTGTAAGGCAAACTGCTACTTGGCAAATACCATACGACAAACTATTTAAGGTTTAAAAATATATTAAAAAATATTCTCTGTTACATAAATCATGCATTACTCTCAACTGCAATACAGACTTCTATAAAATGGGTAGGAGATTAGATACATACCTGTCTGGCATTCTTTGTTTTGTGTGTGAGGTTTGCACGAGGTGGCCTTAGTCTGTGTGATTGGCTTGCACAATAATGCTTTGTTTTTTAGAAGCCTAGGTGGTTGTGATGGTGGCAGCTTTAGGGCATCTGTCTGAGTACTAGCCTGTTTGGAAAAATACAAATGAGGGCAGAGTCAGTATTGGTTTGAAGGATATCATAAGATTAGTATTTGTTCTCTACTATGGGAGGTTGAACAATTTAAAACTCTCCTTGCTGATAAAAATGATCATTTAAAAACTATTGCAAAAACATCTTGTTAATGTATTTGGTGCTTTCTGGTCTTCACCTCAATTTGTTTTAATCAAACAATTGGCTTTCTGTTTTGTTTTTAACAGCGCAGTGAACAAATCTGCAGGAATGTTTGGTTTCTGTAGTCAAATAGCCTCTGTAAACTTTTGACCTTGGAATCGTACTGATGGCAAAGATATAAAGAGGAGTTATGTCAAGATACTTTTGATGACTAAAAGTCTGGCTGATACAGATACCCAGAAAATTTACTAAACTGATGTGAAACCACTGAAAAGAAATAAAAGTGAAAAATGAACACAAATGCTGGCAGCATCAGTATCACTTCCCGATTACACACAGACTATTTGTACTTGTACTAATTTCAGGTCCTGCTAACTGCAATTTTCAGTCATACATTCAAATAACAGGATCTATTTCATGAGGGAAAACTCATACTCTCATCCATAAATGACACTTCAGCTAAAAGCAAGGTTGTCAGTCTTCCAGAACCTAAGAGCTACATAATAAAATCTTCATATTTTAAGAGAGTTCCAAGATGTATACCACATACCTCAAAGAGCCCAAGAATAGGAACTCTAGGAGCTATTCACAGATAAGCGGTGACAACGGTTCCCCACAGCTCTGTTACCACACTGCCAGGGAGTGGGGAAGGAAAGCTAAGCTGCAAGCGCTTGGTCATGTCAGCCCCGGCAGCCCACGCTGGTCCCCCTCCTCCCATGCCAGCCCTCTCAACATCACATCCCGCTTCTGCCCCAAGCCCCAAGCCACACATGAATTGCTTGAGAACTACAGCCATCTCAAGAGCTACCATTTGACAAGCTTTGTCTTAAAACATCTGATCAATCTGTCCGTGGACACAAAAGGACTTCTATACCATAAAACTTCTATCCGTTTTAAAAAATGCATCTGCAAGCTGGATGAATTTTAAATCCCAACCACAATCAGGAAAAGCAGTTACAAAATGACGGTGCAAAATTCTTGGATACTTTACTTGTTATTGATACAATCTGGGCGAAAGTGAGAAAAAGAGTCTCTCGTAAAACTTACATCTCCTATTATTTTTGCTGTCACAGTAGGGACTGCACCTGTGAAGAAAAAACATACAAGAATAGTCTGTGTACTTATCATCAAGGACCATAACCCATATTCTGGCAAGGTCAAGAAAAAGAATTCCCATTAAACCCCATTGCCGGGTGTATGTACGTAAATTTAAGTCATTATTTATACCTAGTTAAAGGAAGGACAAAACTGTAACCATCTGCACTGATGTGAAGCACAATGAAGAAGCGGCTGTGGTCCTCAGTGGAAAAGATCCCTGAACAAATATAGATGTTCGGGAATAGAGATTTAAAAATACAGGCATCATATTCAGCAGTCTTACCCTGTAAAACATTGTTGGAGTTAACCGTAGGCTGGGCAGCAGGGGTGCTTGCAAGGGACACCACATTTGCTATGACAGGGGTTGAGTCCTTTCTCAAAGAAGGAGGGCCTGATGAGGAAGCTGGTGCCATAGAAAGGTTTGCTGGACAGAGTGAACAGAAGAAAACTAAAATAAGCAGTAAGATAATTTATAAAACAGCATTTCTGAAACAACACCCACCCTCCAGATTTATCACCAAATGAAAAAGCCTGCTGTTCGAGAAGGGAATGTAGGTGTCAAACTGCAGCGTTTCAGTTTAAATAGGAGCTGGTTCCACAAGCAAACTTAAGCTGTTTCCCAGTCACTGAAACATTTCAAAAGTTCACCATAGTATGAAAGCAGCTTTCACTTTGTAATAGTATGTGTATTACAGCAGCACTCAGGAGACAAGAGGACTGGATGCCTCACTGTGCTCAGTACCGAACATACGTGGTATAGGAGACAGTTGAGATCCTGACAGATAATGAATGAGGTGAATTTTATGAGGCTCTCACAGTTAGAGGAATTCTTAGGTTCTTTCCATTTGAAAGCACCATCCATTACCATGTTACCATGAATTACACCATTTCATCAAAAAATACTGTTCTGAGGCACTGCATTATCCTGGCAGCCCCCAGTTCAGAGAGATGCCTGGAGCCCAGTTTTGCAAAGGCACTGCACACTTGCCTCAGCTGAAGTTGCAGGCATGCTTCTGGAGAAGCAGGCCCACCATACATTTTGCTGTCCTTACTAACAGCCAAATGTACTGGCAAGACCAGGAATATCATGTGGTATAGTTACAGCCTGAAAGTATAAAGTTACTTATATATTACTCTTAATCAGGGAAAACAGCTCCCACCAATGTAAGCGGCAGATGCGCAAAAAGTTGAAGAGCTGAATATGGCTTGGTGCCTATTATAAACTTCCAGTTAATATTCTTTATTGCTTGTTGGGTACCTTACTGTTGCAGTCACCATCACTCAGTGGGAGATTATGCCCCTCTTTAGGATCAGTGCTATTTCTGCCCTTTGTTTCGCTTCCTCTTCCTGTCTTTGGGGGCCTTTCTTCCTTTCTTCCCTTTGCATTTCATTCCCTACAGAAACTCACAGTTCCTATTCCTGTGGGCTTCATTCCCACCCTCCTTCCCATTCCATCTGCTAAAATAATGAGCAAGGAAACAGCTACAGCGCACATTAATCTTGCCATTGATGATACTTTACGAATCAGCACTTAATGACATAGAAACGGTAACTCTTCGTATGCCTACAGACTACACAGAACTGGCTATTTTAAGTTCATATATGGAAGTCTGTGTTTACAACCATTAAGTCTCCTAATTTCACCGCTTGATTTTTTTTTTGTTAAATGAACATTAACATTCTACTGTATCTGGCTATGTCTTATCAAGTACCGGAGACAAGCTAGGTATTTAACATGTCTTCAATAGATGTCAACACATTTTACCCTAATAAAATGGGCCTTTTCTAATGAAAGTGATTGAAAAGTAAGTGCTTTTGTTTCATTTTCTTTAAAATCACAATCTAGGTTTGGTATATGAAGCAATCTCATTTCATACCTGCAGAAGTTTGAAATTGTCTGAAGTAAGAGAGAGATCTAAAACTGAGCCCATTCAATGGCAATGGGCAAACCCCCCAGTAGAGGATATATCTCAAAAAGTTCACTGAATCGAGTTTCCTAATAAATGTTCATATCACTGTCATGCACACCAAAAGACAATACTATTCCCAGCCTGTTTTACCTGTGTTGTTCGGGGGTGGAGGGTCAGAAACACTTTGCTGATTACAGAACAACAGAATACAAAGCAGATTGCAAAAATGCTTGATCTCCCCTTGCCATTTCATGGACTCACTGAGTTTACCTTGTCTCTTACAACCATCACACTTTGCCATCTAGGAAAACAAGAGTGAGGGAGAAATTAAACACACGTGTAAACAGCAACAAAGAGTATGTGTATAAAAACCTCTTTGCACCCTGCTCAGCAAATATAGTGTAAAGAAACCTGTAAGAGTGCATCATTTTTGCAGTGTAACACAAAGCTGCAGAACATGCGGTGTCAGTCTTCCCACAACCCATATTAGGTTTTCTCTATACAGAAAACTGGTACTCAAAAGTTAAGAAGGATTTACTCGTCTCTCACACGTATGTAATATATCCCGTGGACACAGAAGTCAACTGTGTAGAACAGGTAGTTCACATAGCTCCTCATGCACAACGGTTTTGCTAACACGTTATATTCTAGAGGATGCTATGTGAGAATATTGCTTACCTGGTAAAACAAAACTGTGAATTTAGACATGCACTCCTCTGAGCAAAATTCCTCCATTTTCCCCCCAAAGTGATTCTGGACCAGTTTGGGGGAAGTCTGTAAACAGTAACTGCACATTTTACAGTGGTTTCCCCAGCGCTTAGCCAAGTCATGTTTATAGAGCAGTTTACAACCTAAAAGAAGAGAAAATAGCCAGAAAACAAAAGCATTCTTCAATATCAAAACAACATTTGCTCAGCACTTCTAGCTCTTATATTTCATTATGTCTGTAATAATTTGTTGAAACATACCATTAAAATGTAAAGTGTGAACAAAGTTCTGTGTTTCTAAACCTAAAAAAATGGTTTTCTAACCTAAAACAATTAGGTTTCTCTTAGTATCACCAATAATTTTAAGGCAAAACATTCAGACTTGATTTGTCTGAGACACAGTCTTTTCCTTTCTTACCTTCACTACAGAATGGCTTATCTATGCCTGAGAATCGCACTGTCTCCTTGATAATTTTCTCAATTTTGCAGTATTCACACATTGCCATTACACTGCTCCTCTTCTTATATTCATCGCAGCAGGTCTTCCCACAAAACTGGAACATTTTACCCTGCAACACAGCCAGAATGTTTTGGTTTCAATGTTTCACATCCCAGATAATACATTTTAATTGTTAATAAAAACTCAGAAGCATATTTACGCCCTTGGAAATCAACAACAGACAGCACTGGTGAGTAAGTCTCCCCATTTAGCTTTATTACAAAAACAGCACAATTTTCTGCAGAAAGCCCTCAACAATGTGCTTTGTCCTAGAATTAAAAGGATCATCTCTGGGACCAAGAATCAGGAATGTGCTTATCTAGCCAGGCAATCAATTGTTTTTTTTGGAGGGTTTGTTTTCTGTTTTTAAGATCAAAGAGCTAGTATCAGTGTTAATTTTAGTAATGGTTAAATGATACCAAATTCAGTTCCAAATTCCTCCATAGCAGGTCATAGTAAGCAACAGAGCAGTACTGACAGACCACCGCACATAAGCTACAATTTCTTGGGTTTCTGTTGAGAAATATGAGCTTGAAAAGCCCCAACCTTTCTTACCTTGTAGTCAAGCAGTTCTGGTTTGGTTGCAAACAATCTGTTACAGTGCTGACACCTGAGTTTTACAACAGGGCGGGCAAAAGTGACTTGCTGGGACTGGGCAGCCAGCCTCTGTAGACCAGCTGCAGCTGAGCTGCTCATGGAGCTGGGGGACACGGTCGAGGTGGTGCCACCTGCTGATACCGTTGCCCCCGAGGGAATGCTTACAATGACTTGACCTTGCGACAGAGGTACCACTGAGGAGTTCATTCCTGCAGGCTTGTTGAACAAATTCTGCAGGAAAGCAAATTGAGGAACAGACTTTATTTTACAATATGACATATTTTACCCGACATCCCAGATATTTACACCATCAATTTATTATTCTGTTAATTCAGCTAAGAAGAAATCCTAGATGTCACACCTGAAAAGCTATTACACAACTGTAGCTGCAAAAATTGCGTATGCTCCCATCTGACATAGCCAAGTGATACTGAGGGTTTGCTGAAGTTTTACAGCTGTTGCACTGAACTTGAACACCTGAGGGTGAAACAGAGAAGAAAAAGTGATTTATGCAACATTAAGTTGTATTGCAGATAATTTTGCCCTGTGCATACAAAAACAGAGTATCTGAATGACAAGCCAAGGTACACACAGAAGCCCAAGATGAAGTTTCTACAGATTCAGAAGCAGACACTGCAGCTGCGGTGCCTGTTGCTTGCCAGATGCTTTAATTAATCTCCCAGTATCCCTAGGATGTCAGTAAGCATTTTTCTATTTTACAAGAAAAATAGCTGAGAGTATGTTTGCCTAGCTTAATGCAACAGTAGGCAGAGGTAACTACGCTAATCACCCTGGAGAACAAGGGGCAGAATAGTCACAGCGGTGGTATGGCTATGTCCACAGAAGTGGATTTGTCTAGCTGGGAAACCCACCAGCTGCACTTGCGAGAGCAGAAAATAGATTAAGGTTTATTATCATGTTCAAACTCTCTAAACCCAAAGCTGAAATGGCTGTACTGTCACTGTTAGGTTCATCTATGGTAGGAAGTCCTTATGTTCTCATCTCAGCACCTCCCTTTAAAAAAAAAAAGCCACTTTTCACCCCCCGCCCCCAAAGAGCATCGGCCTTAAACTTCAAGACAAATTAAGTTCGGATATGAGCTACGTGAAATTACGCTTCTAAAGAAGGAAAAGGATAAAGTTACCTGCAGAAGTAACCATTTTCACTCTGTATGCCGACAAGCAGTTAACAGAGCAAAACAGTTCAGTTTTTCCCAAGTTATTTGTGCTCTCTATCATCTCGGCTGAAGATCTCAAAGATTTACACAGTGTGCAAGGCGTAATTTTAGCTGACTTCTGTGGAAACATGGAAATCCATCATTCATTTGAAACTCAGTATTTTTATTAACCTGGAAATTAATCACTAACATATAAAACACGTATAAAAGGGACTGCCAGTACACTTGAAACAGCACTTATTTTACAGCTGTATTATTTATGATGCAGATATACTTATTTGAGTTCTCCAGTATGCTTGCTGTATTCACACTTTGACCACCTGAGACTTGGGCTGTCTCTCCTTCAGGGTAAGTGCTACCTTTGCAGGCCAGTTTAAACAGTACCGAGGCTGTCAGGGCGAAGGCCTCCTAGTGCAAACACCACTACGTGTTGTAATAGCATGTACCAAGCACCTTGGATCAGACGATGTCAATATTTTTGCTGAGAAGCAACGTTTTGCTTATGATTTTTAATACATCGGCTATGTATGTAAGCAATATTCCCATTTAACAGATGAGAAAAGAAATGGAGAGGAGGAGGTTCCTCTCTCACCCACAAAACCCCAGGAGCTATCAGAATGTATCTGGCAATTGAATTGAATGCTGTTTAAAAATCAATAAAAAATAGATAAGACTTAAAAGCTTTGAACATACTGTATTTTCAGGAAGACTAACATATATGAGGTTTTGATGTGAGATGCAAAAGCAGCATGAAATCCCTCTCCTTTCCAGCTTATTTAATTTAATTTCCAGATTTGTTTCAGCGGACAACTAATGTTGTAGGTAATTTCCTGGACGAAATACTTTTACCAGATTTTTTTTTTTTTTAATTCATTAGGCCTTTCTTGGCCTAAGTGGCCTGAATAATGGGGCAGCAGAGTCAAGTCACAAAATGAAGTTACACTATCTTATCAGAGGGCAATTTTCCTTAAAGTAATTGCATTAAAATAAGTCAGTCAAAAATAGTTCAGCTATTATAATAAATTAAAGTTCTCTCAACTGCTCAGCTCTTTAAGAGGCTCCACTATAATCAAAATTAGAATATTAAGTTTAAAAATTAAAACCAAAATTATCAACTAATTATTGCTTTTCCTCTCCACTTAATTTAAATGCTACAATTTAATAGAGAATACTCAAACAGGGAGCATCTCAAAGGCTGAAAAAAGTCACAGTGGACTGCTGCTGAGTGGTCCCACGGCGTCTTCTCTCACACTGGAATACTCTGGTAGCCGGTTCAGTGGTAGGGGAAACAGAGCCAACATGTGTGGGCAATGATTAAGCAGCAAATGGCAAAAGGAGTTACCTTAGACCAAGACAGTAACTGAAATAATCTACTAATAAATTCGGTGTTTCTTAAAAATCAAAGACATATTTCTAATATTCTGTCAAAATATACCTGCTTGTATGCTGTCACACATGTCGAACTGCAGAACTTTTTTGACTGTCCCTCTATTTGAAGCATGTGACATTGGCCAGAGCCACTGTAGCAGTATCCTCCGCAATTCTCACAGCAGTTCATGGTCAAGTTGTTAGCTGAGCGGAACTTGGAGAAGCAGGCATCGCTGCAGAGCTTGTGGACAACATTCTGGTAATTCACTTCGTGTCTAATCTGGAAGAAAAGAAAGAATATATAACAAGAATAGAAAGAATATGTATGTTCATCTCTGAGCTATCACGTTGTCCTGATCTAAAGGAAAATCAAATGAAAAAGAAGTTTGTAATTACCACTGCATTCTTCTGGCACATGCTGCACTTGGTTGAAATGCTGTTAGTATGAATAGTAACAACAGGTTTCCTTTTCAGTTCATATGTAGAAAGACATGACTGGCTACAGAAATCCTTACTGGAGTTTGTATTGTCAAACTGGGCAGTGATTACATCCTTTGGATTTAGAATGTCTCTATGGAAAAAAGAAAAACAAAGAGATAAAGAATTAATGTTGGTTTCATGTCAACTTGCTGTGCTTTCTTTTTCTGCAGACTAAACATTCTCTAGAAGAGGGTGGATTCATTTAATTTAAAGCTTTTCTTTTTGCTGATCTAAGTATCTGACTTCATGTTTCTTTTCCTCTTAGGAAAATAGCTAAGAAGTACAATTCACAAGTAGATATTTTGTGAAACATTTTGGACATGGACTTAGGAGTGCCCTATAAATACATCAAGCTGTATCATTAAATCTTTTCAAAAGAAACTGGGAAAAGATAACTGTTTTGCACAGTCTTTACGAAAAAAATATTTAGAAAGCAGGATATGTGGAATAATTCTCTTTAACAATGAAAATACCAATCATAATGGGGTAGGGAAAAAAAAAGGGAAAAATGAAAGCTCACAATTTCTAATCACCGCCTAGTTCAGTTCAAACGGTCTGACTAGTATTGTAACTTTCCACCTCTTATCTCCCGCCTACAGTTTTGTTTACTTGTTGCTGGATTTAACAAACTGACCTTTCTCCTTATTTCTTCTCTCTTTTGAAACAGTCATTCACAGAAAAGTTTCAAAGCCCTTAAGTCAAAAACCTAGGAGGAAATATTTATATAATTTTCTTGGTTGGAAGGATGCCTCCTTCTCACTTGTCTTGTCAGAGGTAAACCATTTTTCAACAGAATAAATACAAATTGCAGCCAAGACTGCTAAACTTTATTACAAGGCCTTTTCACACTGCGACAGCAAGTGAAAAGAATAATTAATTGAAGTCTCAAGTTTAAGTTCAGCTGACCTTGTAAAACCAAGAGTAATAAATTTGTTGTTGAAGAAATGATGAACAAAGCAGCATTCCTTTTGCAAAGTAACTTTCATAACTAAAAATAATACATATGAATAATTCTGCTCTATAAACAGACTGTAGCACAATCAGTCTGCAAAGTTATTTATTTGCCTCAAGTTATGGTATAGTAATATGACATCTGAAAGAGCTAGTCACAAAGGTCTCCTTTTGCTAATTTGGAGATAATAATACCAATGAAAAAAAAATCAATAATTAAAATGTTTTTAGGGCTGAAGATTCAGGCCTGTGTTTCCAACAGGACCGTGGAAAATGTACATCTTCTTTGCTAAAGAATTTTTTCCAAGTAGGCTCACAAAAGCAAACCTCACCTTTCCACTCTAGGCCTAGGTAGAAAGTAGCTGATTTAGGTGCTGAAACCCCAACTACCTGAAAAACTCAATTCTTAATAAATTTACTTTCTCTACCTCTTATGAAGGTTTAGCACCATGAAATAACAGCAGCAGTGACATATTTTGACAGACATCTAAGCTCACAGAATGGAGCCAGACTGGAAAGTTAATTTTTTTTTTTTAGAATATCAGGAAATATCCTGCCTCAAATATATTAATTTACCCATGTGTTATTTCATTTTACAGGGTTCAGTAAATCTATTTTCGTCTAGAAGAAATAATACATAAAGTATTTTTTGAAAATGTACTCTTGTTAGTGGTTTTGAGAGTGCAACAACATTTTAAAATGGCAGGAAAGTGTAGTACCTTTTGAAATACAGTTTTTAGTATTTGGCTCATTTAAATTAAAAAAAGATAAGATGCACACTTCACAACAGAGGCTTTTAAATCTATGTGTATGTAAAATCCAATTAACAAAATGGTACTGAAAGCAGACAGACCAATTAACAAGTAACAGTATTGGCCATGATTTTTTGAAGAGAAGCATTACAGAAGCAGGCATTACAGAAAACAGCATGTTGCGTAAAAGGAGAATCGAAGCCTTTCATTATCTGCTTGAATATCAGTTATTACTAGAACAAATTAAAACACTGTCCTACTTTGAGCAGCTTGAGCAGGTTTTCTTGGTAGAAGCTGGTGGGCGAGAAGCTGGAACAGTGTATCCAGTGAGGCACAGTGTGGAGCAGAAGAGCTGGGTAGAGCCTTTCCTCTGGTATGCGGTTTGCCCCTTCTGCAGGATTTTTTTACAGCCAGAACAGGAAACCCGAACAGCTGTGGTTGGAACTGAAGGAAGCATTTTATTCATGCCAGAGGATGCCACAGCAGGCTGGAAACCTGATGACAGCTGTGGAGCTAAAAAAGAAAAAACCACAGAGAAAACATAGAGTAACTGTTATATATGTATGACACATAATTCACTTCTGTGCGGGGGGCAAGCACAAAGCTTAAGACTTCATTTGGGTTGTCAGGGTCTAACGGAGAATTAAATAGCAGATGAACTCTCCATAAATACGTGCACTGTGCTGGTTTTCTGCATAGTAGATTGTTTCAACTACTCTTAAGACTGAGAATGCACTTTTAACACCCCTTTCACATTCAATTTGCCTCAAAAATACAATTATTTCTCAATCTCTGAATTTCATTGTCTCTAAAACAAACTAGCTTTTTTTTTTTCTACTTGGGTCAGACATAGGAAACGAAATGCAGAATAACCTGCGAGACTATTTGCAAAGGTGATATATTTTACAGGTTTAAATAAAGTTAGTCTTGCCTATTCCTTACCAAGAGGACTGCCACTGACTGAAAATACAGCACTGATTTTCAGCTCCCCTTCCTGAGTTTTCGGCTGTTGGCCGTACTCCTAAAACAAAGGGAAAGGAAACGGAGAACAAATACACACATGTAATAACAGGTTACATGATTTCCATGCTTTCATAATGCTGTATTGAATCTTAAGTCCAGGAAGACAAGAGTGAGTCTCCTAAGCCTGCTCCAAAGGCCAGGTTTACAGATGTTGCTGTATGAGCACCACACACACAACCTGCTCAGAGGTTCACAGCAAACTACAACCGAGGGTGTCGTGTAGAAATGGAAAAGCACGGCCGCCCGGTGCATTCCCGTTTCCAGCCGCACTCCAAGACACCTCAGAATTCAGCCAGCCAAAGCTGAAGAGAAATCTCTGCTTTACTCAAGCAAACTTTCCATCTGGAAGTGCTTTGCAGTCCTTGCCCCTACTGTGTGAAACAAGCTTTATCTCCACATTCATAGACGATAACAATGAAACAGAGACTAGGACCTAGATGGTGAGAAGCATTCTGTACGTAACCGTGAGCTAAGTACCTTGGAGGAGCCTTAAGGTGAAGCTTCGCAGCAGATCAAAGCTGGCACCACTAGAGCCAGACCATCACAGTCCCGACTTAGACTGGCTTCAGTGACAGGGAAATAACCTCACACTTTCTACAGGATGAGAAAATCCCTACAGACAGTCGCTTGTGGAATAGCTGACATACTATAAATTACGAGCTTACTCCACAGCAGCTATTCATACTGTGACGCCATGCTTCTTGCCCGTGCTCTCCCTAGAAATCTGAACCATAAAGCAGCTTGTAACACTCTACATGGAAATCTTAATAGGCTGAAAAGCATAATCTCTTGGAACTACAGAGATGATAAGATTTAACCGACTTACAGTCATTTGAGAGTAGTGAGGGCATGATGTCATGTTATGACTGAGCTAAATTCACAGTTGCAGTCTGGCTGCAAGGTAAGCCAATTCAAAATCACTAAGCAAAATTAAGCTCTCCCTTTTCAGTGGCAGTGGACTGCTCCCTCATCGTAAGCCGTCTCCTAAAATTACACACTAACATCCACATAATATATGCTAAAACTTAACAGTTCTTTTGCTCCTGTGGGAAAATTACAAGTTTCGATACTAGGACAATCGAACTATTTCTCAACAGGTTTCCCAGGAGAACGGGCAATGGTTTTCGTTCATCATGTGAACCATCAGACAGAAACACTCAAGTCTCAAGTAAGAGACGTTTTAAGCTGTGTATGGGCATGCTATGATGACGGGTTTTAACGCAGCATGTCTTTTTTAATATTACAATTTAAAAACTAGTTATTTGCAGAAAAACAGTTTTTTAAGCATTTTAACTGCAGTTTTATCCTTAGTCAATACTAATAAGAGAAATGGAGGCAAATCCTGACATCAACTGTGCATGATCAAGTGTAGTTTCACAGCAGTGTAACAGTGTTGAAAGCCAAGAACCTTCAGCTCCAACTATCGGTTACAGCAAGAAATGCTTTCGTCTTTCAGGATGCATGAAAAAAACAAAAAAACCCCACATTAATTCCAATCTAAAGCAAAACAAAATGGACCTTCATCAGTTCTCATACTTTTCCAGTATCAGGCAGAGTTGAAAACTACAGGATTTTACTCCAGGAATTAATATTTTGAAGAACATGATATTTGATACTTAAATTCTTCAAATCTTCACTTTTACTTATTAATATGATCTCTGATAACCACAGACATCTTGCATTGCATTCCCCACAAATCCACACAGCAGATGCCATCTTGGGAGGACAAAAGAATAGACAGATTTAACTAACCTACACACGGTTTGACATCATATATGCTTAAAGAAAAATAAACCCAAACAATCTCACGGATAGTGAACAATCGAAGGGCAGTGAAATCTGAATAGTTTCAAATACTTAGTTTACTTCTTTATTTTATTGAGCCAAGAGTATTATGGGAAAAGAAGAAAAAATGTTGGGAAGACAGGCCCAGAGAGAAGAGGAGGTATAGCAGAAGTACACAGAATGATGCTAGAAAAACTAATGCCTGCACAAGAACACCAGCGCTCTAGTGGCGATGCAAGTGGGATGAATCACCTTGGGAAGTTTTGCCCACCTTTAACTGCACGTAAAGTTTGGCATGTAACCCAAAAAATAGCAGTGAGGAGACAGGAATTGCAACACAGATCATTTCCCTGGTGTCACACGGCAAACCAGTGGCAAAGAGACTGGTTCGAGCTCAGCAATCCTTGCCCCAGCACCACTCAATCCATAGCTCAGACTTTCTCCGTTTTGCAAGTATTGAACTTTTTACTTGTATCGTCATAAAAAATGTCAGTCTCAAATGAGAAAGTCACTTCGACACACGCTTAAATTGACTTCACTGACACGTATGTATTTAAATATTTTGCTAAGGTAAAACCTCTAAGTGTTAATTTAAAGCAAGAACAAACAACGAACCACTGTGCTCGCAAAGATAACCTTTAAGAGGGAAGTACTAGGAATAGCACTGTTTCAACTACACATCTCTAACTGTGACAACCCACAAAATACTCAGTAAAACATGATTTACATTTTATTTCCTAGTGAGACCGAGTTGAGATAAAGTGTCTATGTTGCCACAGATTTCGTAATGAAACTTTTACAGCACTTTGCTTTGTCTCTAACTGAAAAGCAAAACATTTTCAGTGACATGGTAACATGACATCAAAAAGTTGGGGGTTTGGGTTTCATGGTAGTGTAAGAGGGAAAAATCCTTCTACTAAACTATGTTCTTCAAGTTAAATTTCGGTCAACAAACCAAATAAATTGCTGAATTTACGTCCAGCTTATGCGGTCAGCTGTCAGACCAAAATGAGAAATGCAATGGGAAACTTACCTCGGAATTATCAGGTTCATCTTTAATTTTGTCTAATAGTCCCTGCTGTGGGGCCATAGCTTTATCATATTCGTCATCCAAAGGCTCCTCCTTAATTCTAATATTTGGTGCAAAGGAATTCCCCAGCTCTTGTCCAATAGATTCCTTACTAGAAAATAGGTAGCTAGACTCCTGAAACAATAATATGAAAAAGAATTCACCCTCCTGCATCTGCCATTAGGAGTTGGGCTGCTACCAAGGGGAGTTTCTGTTGCAGACCAAGAGAAATGGGTCCTGCCACTGGAAGGTGGGAGAAATGCTGGGCAGCAGCTGCTGCCTCTACCTCCCTGCAGCACCCTCTGTCATCCCACCCCCAATCCTTTTCACTCCTCTGGACAAAGCAGAAGCCACCCAGCTCTCTAAGTTGTTGTCAGTAGGGGCATTCGGCTGTTGGGGCAGTGTCTCCTGTTGATACAGCTGTTCCCTGTCTCATCTGGAAAAAAGGCAGCAGGTCAGAAGGATGCATCCAGGTCTAGATTCGGTTCACCAGTCAGTCAGACCATGCTGAACATGAAAGTGGCTATCAAAAGAATCCTCAATCCAAAGAGAGGGTCAGCAAAATTTTACAAAATTATATGCACTGTTTAAGTAGCAAAGATGTCTAAGAGTCAGAAGATCAGTTTTCTTGATACTCAAATTTACACTCAAATACAAAATACGTATTTTGAATTATTCCAGTATATCGCTGCACTTGCAAAAGTGTTTGAAAGATCTATAGCTTACCCTGAAGTTAGTTTCTGGAGTTTGTGGCGCTAACTGCGTCCGTAATGTTTCTTCTACTTGATTATGAACTGAGGAAAACATATACATTAAATATAAATGAATACAGATTCCAACGCATTTCCTTTAAAACTATCTAGAGTCTCATACGGATCCCCAACCCCATAGTCTGACAGCACCTCAGAAGCATTAAACTACTCCCTTCCTCCTCCCTGCAAATAAGACGGTAATCCTTAAAGAGAATTGACATTTTTTATTATTCTATTGGGTCATTATTTTCCCATTCCAGCAAAACGGTTGTAAAATTCTGAGGCGAATTGTTCGTTCAGAATTTTCTCCACCCCAGTGAGTTCTGAACTCTGCCACGTTTCGACATTTAAATCAGAAAATATTTTTCAGAGCAACAACCTTCATCCTTTTCTTTGCGGTTCTGGTCTTTTGCCTCTTCCCCCCTTCTCAGGAAACAGTAGCTTATGCTTTTTTAGCATGTATCTTTTTGAAAATACTGGATTTGTCTGGATACTGGATGCTGCCTATGAGCATTTACTATTGCTGTTTCAATTACTGACTACTCTACTTGAGGCTACACAGCTTTCAGCCACAATCTTATAACTGCAGGTATTTACAATTTTCTGAAATACATCTTTTGCACAGAAATATTCTTCACTCGATTTCTACCTGAAGGTAAAAGTAAAGAGACATTTTAAACTCTTCTTTATTTTAAAAACATCCATAATGTTTCTCTATAATTTATGGAACCTGGAAGTGCTGATTTTAAGATGCTGTTACTAAACATACAAAGTTTAAATATCAGAATTGTAAGCTGTGAATCCGAACAAGTAGCCAGGAGGCTCTCACTCGTTGCCCTACCCTCTCTCCATACAGTCTTCTGAATAAAATTAAATCGCATGTTCCAGCCTGAACTCCTTCATTCACTGTTCTACTGTAACTTTCAGAGCCTGGGAAGTCAAAACCAGGTGTGTGGGCAGCAAGACTACTGGTGACTGTCAGGCTCCCTCAAATGAGGAATGGATTACAGGCATCTCTGGTTCTCTCCATGTTGGCTGGACAAAGTCCAAGACGCAAGGATCTGAGGAAGAAGGAGAGCAGCCTCCCAGGACAAGCAGATCTCAAGTTACTCCCTGGCTGACTTCCTGCAGACACTCACACATTTCTAGCAAACCTTTCCATCATGCTACTATGAAATGCATATTGTTTTAAATACATATACATCAATGAAGAATTGGTACTTTGCTCAAAAAAATCTTTCCTGGCCACCAACTTAACCTAAACTTTGTCATCTTTTCTTTTCAGGAGTTCCAAGGTCTATAAAAATCAGTGAGAAAAAACAAAAGGAAGCTTGAATTGTCACCCAGCTTGGTTTAGTAAACCACAACAACAAAGGATATGTTGAGGCCTTGAAACAAGCTGTGGAGGATGAGACCCCCCCCCCTAATGCTGCCAGGTCCTTTTGCAAATCCTAGTCCTAATACAGAGTTTGTTGTATTTCAGGGTTCTTTATAAAATGCTTCCCTACATACAGCTATGCATATTCTCTTCAACAAGATGATGTTTTTAATAACTAGCCCTATTGCTAATTTCTGTCTAGTTCTTTCTTCCTCTTTGCTGGGTAGCCAGGTCTACGATGTCAACAGTTACCTGCTTTGTCAAGAAAACTGCTTTTCAATCTAGAATCCATATCTTTAGGGATTTTTTCCAACCGTTTTTCACGTTCTTGGAAATGTCCTTCTCTATTCTTGTCCTTTGCTGAAAAAGTCTCTTTGCCATTATCTCTTGTTATGCTAAAATCTTTTCGAATTGATTTAAATACAGGGCCCTGCTCAAATGGTGAAGTGAGATCCTTTTGGATTGCATTCTGAATCTGAATTTCCTTTTCACTGTCCAATTCATGTTCTGTAACTCTCTTGCCCTCTTCCAGATGGTCTTCATCATGAATCGCTGAAGAAAGAGTGTCTTTTGGAGTGAAATTTTGATCATCTTCGTTGTCACTCCCAACAACAGGTATGCCTGCAAGATCCCCAGAGTTCAGAAAATAATCATCATCATCATCATCCAGCAGTGAGTTTTCAGATCCTGTTCGATTCTGTATTCCGTAAGATATGCTGTCGAGGGCAGGTGTTAAGTTGTGGTCAGTGTCCTCAGACATTTCTGCATCCAGAATTTCACCACCTAGGGAGAAAAAAAACCATCAACAGTCAGAAAATTCACCAACTTTATATGTAACAAAGGAGAAGTGTAAGTGGCCTTCGCTAATCTGTCTGATGCTGCAATTCCTTGAATATTCTAAGCCTTCTTGGGCCAACATTACTAATAAAACATTGCTGAAATAAGAAACAGTTCTGTCCCACTCACCACTCAGTGAAGCAGAAGCTGAACTGAGTAAAACTAATCAAAGAAAGAAATAACATTAACTTCAATTCATCTCATTTATAATATTTGTGGAGAAGGCAACTGTCGTGGTTTAACCCGGCAGGCAGCTAAACACCACACAGCCTTTCACTCACTCCCCCCACAGTGGGATGGGGGAGAGAACTGGGTGGGGTGGGGGGGGAGTAAGATTCATGGGTTGAGATAAAGACAGTTTAATAGGACAGAAAAGGAAGGGGAAATAATTATGATAGTAATGATAAAAGAATATACAAAATAAGTGATGCACAATGCAACTGCTCACCACCTGCCAAGTGATGCCCAGCCAGTTCCCGAGCAGTGGCCCGCCGGCCAGCTTTCCCCCAGTTTATATACTGGGCATGGCATCATATGGTATGGAACAGCCCTTTGGCCAGCTGGGGTCAGCTGTCCTGGCTGCACCCCCTCCCAGCTTCTTGTGCACTCCCAGCCTTCTCAGTCGGTAGAGCATGAGAAGCTGAAAAGTCCTTGACTTAGTGTAAGCACTACTTAGCAACAACTAAAACATCAGTGTGTTATCAACATTATTCGCATACGAAATCCAAAACACAGCACTATACCAGCTACTAGGAAGAAAATTAACTCTATCCCAGCCAAAACCAGGACAGCAATGCAGGGAGGGAATGAGTAGCAAGGGCTAGGAGAAGGGCAAGATAGTCTTTTTCAGCAGTAATGATACTTCTAAGAAGCATTTTGTGAAACTATGGCCTTATATAAATAAATAAAAATACTTACATTTTTCTGTAATATCAAATACCGCATCAGATTTATCTTCAAACTGTAAAAAGGAAAGCACTGTATCATTATCTTGGTCAGCTGCCACGTACTTTGCTAAAAAGTATCTGATCAAAAAACAAAATCAACAAGAAGGATCACAATTCCTCCTCCTTCCTTTCTTGCCCCAAGCAGAGTTCTACAAATTAAGACTGTTACACTGCTGAGAAGTCACATTTACCCTAACAAGTTCAGAAGTACACAGAAAAAACACACAATGAAAATTTAGAATTAGCATTGCTTCCCAGAGAAGGTGGAGGAGAGAGGGGAGGGAAGGGAATGTCAAAACTTTCACTTCTACATGAGATACTTATACCAGGTCAAGATCATAGATTCTGTCCTCTCTGATGCTCTACGAGCCTTCATTTCCCCTGAACATCATAAATGGAAAAAATAGCAGCATATACAGCTTCCACTGACGTGGGCTGCACAGATCCAAAGGTTTCGTCTCTCTAACAGGGAATGTCCCCTTTCCAGGAACGGTGAAATGTAATGCTTAACCTCCTAACAGTAACGAGACAGTGAGTGTCAGTACGAGCGTAACCAAAGAAGCAGCAGACGATGACTCCGAGTGCTGTACAAAACATCCGTTTACATGAAACATTCCCTGACAGACGTTAAAGTTGATGGCATGTTTGAATGCTGTCTGAAGAAGTATGCGCACTCAGCATAATTAAAGCTTCCTTTAGAATGTCCAACTCATTAGCATCCTTCCTTTCTGCCTAAAAGATAACAGCAATCCATTTAAGTCATCTCTCCTTTCTCCATATCTTCAGCTCTAACGTTTTCTTTGCTGGTAGATCCTGCTCACACTTTAATTCTTAAGCCATCTTAAGGGAAGTAACGGGATTTGATAGCAAAGGGATGATCTCTAATTTCATTTAACTCAAGTCATTTAGTTGATGAATCTGATATTCCACAGGACTGTGATGGGAACTATCAGTTTAGTAGCAGCCAGCTCCGGGAAAGGATGACAACATATTGTCCCAGCGTTCACCTGATGGCAAAAAGTCCGTCAGTCTCTTTCCAATATCAATTGCAGGTCTACAAAGACAAGTTAGCTCCTTCAGCTTAATCTGACACACATGGAATAGTGAGGACCTGTCCAGCATTGTGAGTATCAAGACAATTTGATACTGCACCAAAACTTTCCAGCTTCTCCGAGCACATAGTTGAGGCTGGAAAAGTGAAATACAGAACCAAAAGAAAAAAAAAAAAAGTTACACTTTTCCACAAGGCTGATGCAAGTCTACCCATTGTAATTATCTAGAGGAAAAAAAGAGTAAGGAAACACCTTCTAGTAAGGTTTGCAAGGCCTGAGTTCTGTTACTGCTATAATGATCCTAGGAGTGTCTCCAGAGATGCAAGTTTAATGCTGATCTAGAAGTCCACTTGCAGTCACCTAAGTTTACACTAGCATAAAATTAATCCCCATAAATACTGGATATACTTAGTGCTATCACCAGATGCTGAGGACAAGGATAGCGGTGGTGTACCGTTTTTATAGAAGAACAGAAAAAGGAACTTGTTGCCATTTGATAATAATATCAGAGTATGAAGCCTTGGGAGGCAAAACTAATAGCCTAGGTCTTTTTCTCTACGCTGACCTTCCTTGATCCTTCTCTTGCTTCCCGTCACTAATGCTTTCTTCTCCAAGAAAGTCTCAGACAATTTGCTGGTAGGGGAAGAGAAGTTTTCAATTGAGATGTAGCATTAGATCATCCTTTTCTTGAAGGAGGTTTATATCAAAGTAGTTCTTTCACTCTTTTGAGATCCATAGTACCTGTGGGAAAGTATTCTAGGACCACAATCCTGGTTACCTTATACATCCAAACCCTAGGTATTCCTCCTCCTCTGGTGATAACAAATCCTTTAATAATAGGTGACAAAAACCAGAAATATTGTTCTTAGGAAAAGAATACTTTTTGCAGTCTGGACCTCTCTAACTGTTCCATTCAAAGAAACAACATGCAAGGCAGCACAAGGGGCCACATGCAAGAGAGCATTAGGGACTACCATAAATATTTTGGACAAGTTGGAAAACATTTACAATCTACCTGGCAGGAACCCAAGACACTTCCCAACCACAAGGTCATCCTAGGAAAAAAAAAAACCTAACTATTTTGTTTCTTTTCTCTTTCTGTTGTGAGGCTATCAAAATAAGAGATCATCTTGAATATTTTCTTCCGTTAAAAGGTTTTGGGGTACAGACGAAGATTTGTGTCTGTGGTAAAAGCTTCCATTGGAAATACTTATAAAACAAGAACTTCAGCATCTGATGATACCAGCAGTATTACCTAAGCCACCATCTAGTTTCTGATGGTGAAGAGCATCAGAACTCCCACATGGTGTAAATCCAAAGAGGAAACTAGGGAAGTGTTTGTGTGCTTGTGTGGATATATATGTATCTATATACACATAAATCTCTCTCTCCCTCCCCCCCCAATAAATTACTCATTCCATAACAGTCTCTAACCCGACTATGCCCCGAAATGAGGGCTCATATACCTTTTTCCTGAATTAGCATGGGGTATTCTCTCAATTATATACACTTCTATTCCCTTCCTGAATCCTATTACAATCTTGTTTAATGCCATCTCAGGAGGAAACTTTGTGTATCAATAGTTACATAAAAATATATCACCTTAATCAGTGATATAAGTTGGCTTTCACTGGATTATGGTCTTGTATTACACAGAAATGTAAGTAATAATGCCCAACTTACTATTTCTGTATTATTCTGTGACATTTCTGCAAGGCAATTCCCTCTCCCACCAGTGCTCATACTTCCTCCTTTGATTAGTCGTCATCACTCTTAATTCTCTTTATTTCTTCTGCTCAGATTTTTTAATATTTGGTGATTAGTGGAACAGAAGTACTCTAGAGGCAAACATGAAACTGATTCATCAGATGGCATTTCCTATGGGTCATTTTTGACAGACCTAAGAAGAGGCACCTCAATATCCCAGATTAAGTCCTAGATAACTACGGAATGCAAAGCATCAGGAACAGAAAGTTTTCTGTTAAAATACTCTAGGCTTCAACTCCTCAACACAGTCCTCAAAACGCACTTACAGATGTAAAACAAAACTCAAGAATATGATATTTTAAAACACCTTCATTCAATCACTTTGGCTAATATTTTTCCAGAGAATAACATAATGATACTTAAGTGCTTTTAAGTAGTGAGCATTCCCTAAGAGTTTAAAACAGAACAGTTTAAGTTTGATATTAGCAAATTTAAATGTTTTAGGATATATCTTTCTTAGTGACTCTGTCTCATGAGCTAGCATTGTATGCAAAGCAATGCTCTGCCTCCTCAGGTTGTAATAAATAAATAAATGAAACAAGAATACAGAAATGGTGACAAAACAATTAGGTATTCCTGGAAGCAATGTGCTTTGCTTTAAAATAATGACTCTTTACAAAAAGACAGTACTGCTTTTACAAAAAAAAATATTCCACTAGGCTATTTTTTGTAATTGTATACTAGACTGTAGGGGAACTGTGTTACATCCTCAGCACTAACCCGTCTTTGCTTGGAGCAGGTGACAGAAGGACACTGTTTACACTTTAATACAATGTGCTGATTTGAAATAACTAAAACCCTGTTCAATACTTTAATAGCATTCAAAGTTGCCATAGCATCCCTAAATTAAACAATTAATAGATTATTTTTGTGCAATATAAACAGAGACGCTGCCTATGGCTACAACCTTGTTTTGTATGCAAAACAGAATTTCTTTAAAAAAAATAAACAAAACAACGTAACAACTTTACATACACAGGCACATATCTTTCTAGCAAGCCTTTTGAAGTTTGATCCTAGGTTTTACTGCATCCATAAGCAAACTGTGGAAAGGAAGCAGATGTTAAGAAAACTGCAATTAAAAATAGTCAGAGATGATTCTCAGTTTCTTGTCTGTACGGCTTCCTTCTCCCTATATACACAGCATAACCCCCCACTTCAGCATTCATTAAACTGATAAGGAAGACATCATTAAAAAAAAAAAAAGTAATTTAAATTGTAATTGCTATTCTTGAACCAGGTGCGGTGAGCTCAGGAAGCATCCCCTGACCTTTTACACATGACACCCCTGGAAGGGATGCCAGGCAGGCAGCCAGCCGCGCTGCACCTCTGCTACGGCAAAACTGCGCAACGCGAGCAGAATTAAGCAGCGGGTCTCTCCCGGAGCTGCTTTCCACCGAAACATAGACAGACCTAACGATTCGTACCTTCGGAGCACCTAGGGAGGGAAGAGCAGAGGGTAACAAAGAGCCAGCCTGCTGCAGATACCTGCTACAGGAAAAGAACCGCTGCGGCAGGAAGAGAACCCGGCGGGGTCAAGCGAGCCATAGAGCTCGGCGTGCGGTGCCGGGCCTGCAGAGCCCCCTAGCCGCCCCGGCTCTGCGCCGGACCTCCGCGCCGGACAACCGCCCACCCCGGCCAACGCGGGGCCAACGCGGGGCCCGGTGCCCCCGGAACCCCTGGGGTTTGCTGGTGGGGGGCCGCGCGTTGCTCTTCATAGGTGAGAATGGGTCCAGAGCCGCATGTGGGGAGAGGGAGAGCCTCAGCTTGGCAGATTTTGCGAGGTGTGTCCTTGAGGGCAGTTAAGCCATGCTCAAGACTTCATATGATTATTTTTAATCACTATTCCAGTCTAAGGGTAATTAAATGGATACTATGATGGCTATTTTTAAAGGCAAATCCCAAACAATCATCTATACCTGTAAAAAGACAAAGGTGGGCATTTTTCAGTTTCTTGTGGCTCCTTATCTTCCTGTTCAAGAAACATGTTTTTACCTTGCATCTCACCTACTTACACATCTTTGATTTTTAAGTTTCAGGAAAGAAGATTTAGGCATGTGCTGCTTCCATTTCATTTGTGCATTTTTAGAATTCTGAATGATTCACTAGAAATCACGGGGAGCAGTCCAGCACGTAAGTGTATCGCCTCTTTCTACCCCCAAGTTTTTCCAACATTCCTGAGTTTTCTGAATATTCACAGGCCAATTCCAAACAAAGCCCCTGTCGACCTTACGGTTTCCATATCCACCAAACACGCACACACAAGCTGCATACTCTTACCAACCTATACGGGGCCAAGTAGATGAGTCTGTCAAACACACAGAAAGTTACAGCATGCCTTACTTTTTCTGAATGATCAGCGGTTTTAATCTCTACCTACAAAAACCAAAGGGGGATCCAAGCCCTTCTCCCACCTGCCCACAAAACCATGGATTTGAGAAGGAAGCATCTCCACACGGGAAGGCTTTACCTTGCAATGGTTTTTGCAAAGACACCACAGTTTGATGATCTGACAAAGACACCACAGTGCTGATCTGAAGCCTGCTAGACGTGTGGGCTTTCCAAATTAAGAAACACACACAGACACAAAACACACATCAGGCAAACAAACCAAGACATCCACAATAAAGGTTTTCCTTTTAAAAACAAAGAACTTCTCCCCTCAAAACCTCCCCCCCAGCTACACACTGAACTTTCCTATTGGTGGTTAAGACACTAAAAACAACTGTTGACACTGGGATTTTGGTTACGCTAAATCTGTAAGTGAGCTGAAATTAGGAAAATTCCTCTTTCTCACAGCGTAAGTCAGAAAAACTAAACTGAAGTTACATGGATGTAAAAATCACCAAAATCAGAGCAGGGTCCATATCATAACAACATACGTTTCTGCTGTGATACTCAGCAAGCAATTATTCCAAACCAAATACTTCAGTCAGTTACATATTTTAGCATCCCACAAGAAAGACAGCATTTTCCAGATTACAAACGTATACTTTCGGCCAAAGTTTCCAAAATATAGCTATTTACACATTATGTTCTGCAAAGCATGCAATCCCCTTAACTCAGAAGCTGAGTAGCTCATTAAGAGAGAGCCATCACCATGTCTTTTAAGGGAAAGCCAGTCCATATAATACAACTAAGAAGCAATGAGGGTAACAATCTGGGGTGGAGGACCAGTACTATGACCTCGGAAAGATCCCTGTACTCAGTGTCTCCCCCAAGAGGATAATTAACCATGTTACTAATTGCTTGCTACTAATTATGTTACTAATAGGAAAAAAAACCCCAACCCTCTGTAAATTAATCTTTAAAGAAAGTCAAAGATGTATAAAACCTAAGTCGTCTGCTTTTCCTTATAATTTGTCCTCAAATAAGAAGCCTACAAGATGGCTTTGCATGCAAACCAGGAAAATTTATAAATGTAGCACCTTCTGCTTGTTGATAAACACAGCAGGGATTATCAGCCCTCCTTCACAGAACGGTTTGTATGTTAATAGACCCACACTGGTGAATCATCTCATCTACCATTAGGTACTGCAAGTCTTTTCCCTTCTCGTAACAGTTTGGTGCCAACAACAATTGGGGGTGAAAACTGGAGAGCCTGTATGTATATCCAGTTCTCTCTATTTCACTATTACTGTCCTTAAAGAGAGAAAAACAATCAATCATGTGATCTACTTTATTCTTCAAAGTACCTTCCTAACTCAGGCTTTCTTTTTGCCTGTTCCACTTCTCTTCCACATTCCTGTACAGTTCTACGATTTTCTCCTCTCCTGTCCTTACAAAAATTGGCATTTCTCTCTTTCATGTGGCTACAATTCCAGTCCCACTTGTAGTTGTTGCCCTGGTTGGCTTCTACTTTTTCTTTTCCTATGAAGAAGTGGTTCTTACAATAGGCAGCTTAGTTGGATGTTCCACGTTCTTTGCAGATATTATAAGTATCCAAGACTCTTCAGAATGAAATGCCTGAACACCTGTAAAAACAGGCAGAAAAAACACTAGTACTACGTGATCAGAGCTCTCAGCAAAGCTCCTGTGATTGCTTCATGGAGCACTCCAGAACTGCCCTGTTACATGAACAAACAAGACTGACTGCACAGAACGCCTGCAAGGACATGAACAACTATCACAGCGAGACAGTAAAAAATACCGACCCACGTCTGCTCGATTCTTCTGCCTGCAAATAAGTGATGGCAGTGAAGCTTGCCTTATAGAGGCATGCTCCCCCCAGTGAAACTTTCTTTAAATGTATTTAACCAATCAATTTGGTAAGTTTCTAGATAGCAGAAATTCCGCCAAAAAAAAAAAACCACAAAAAAAGTGTAATTTTTTCATAGCGCACTATAACAACTTCTACCAGGCAATATTAAACATAATAAAGACCTGTTAATTAAACTGTATTTCATAAAAACTTTCTTGAGCAAACAGCACCATTTAATAAAGATGAAATCTTTCCACTTACTTTTTAGACTCTTTTAACAAATATCAAGATTCAAAAAACTACACAAATAAGTTATTAAAAAAACTATAAAAGAAAGCAAGTACACCAAAATTTCTCCTGTAGGAATAACTCAGTACGGTTGTGCTACTTGTGTCTCAGGTTCTTCTCACCTAAATTTACACAACTAAACATTAGTTTATTAGGCTGGTGATCCAGCTTTCCTCTCTTTCCAATGGAAATGAAGAGGTTCCTCCAGCAGCAATTCATCCGGCCCTGGGACTGGGCAGGTGATCTTTCAGATTCCCATCTCTTACACTGATGGCAGAAAGAGTCCAGAGAACCTGGGCGGAACTAGACATATAACTATTCTGTGGGTACAGCTTATAGTGTAAAGACTGCAAATGGAAAATATTTATTTCTACACTCTCCTTTACACTGCTAAGAAAGTAAAAACAAGAATCTCCTATCACAACTATTTGTCCTGTATTTCTCACCTACAATGAGACGCAGTCTGTGAAGACTGTTTCAGCACAGGCACAGCAGACTGACACACAAAGGCAACTTCGCAGCGTTTGTTGGTTCAGAAGAGTCCAGGATTCCTGCACCTTCCTTGTGCTCTCCTGTGCCACCCTCCAGGGCAGTTTGTGCTTTCTGACCACCACCGTGGACAGCAAAAGTCTAAGACATAAAGATTGGGTCTTAAGTAACTGCTAATCCTGATGGCTCTCAGATCCAAGAACTTAGCTAACCCAGGACCAAGACTCAGATTTCCGATACTAGATTCTCCAAGCTCTTAGAAGACTTCAAATATTTTTCTGAATCTGGACCAGCTATCAAAAGGGAAAAGGATCAAATGTAAAATTTAAGTTTTTGTTTTGTTACCAAAAATCTGATTTAATAAACTTTGGTTACAATGATAATTGATTATCATACATTTTTTACTAAAAACTTGAAAGGTACTAGACACAACACACTTTAAAACTACCTAATGTATATGTAAGCCCTTTAATACTTCAAGCTACTTTTAAAATTAAACAGATATACCTAAAGCAGATAACAAATATGGTAACCAAAACTAAATACATTACCATCATTCTTCGATAAGTATTTACAGAAAGGACAGAATATATAATGCAATTTTTGGATCCGTACCAGCTCGGTAAAGCAAAGTTACAGTCTTACAGACTTTTTATTTCCCTTGAAATTTCTGAGTAGCACTTCCAGAGAGTCAAAGGAAGAGAGTATGGCGATACAAGTCATCTGCTCTAGGGCATGAGGTTAGCACCAAGCTGCAGCCTGCTTGACACTTAAATCGGTCTCCCTTTTCCTGATATGGTTCAAGAGCAGCTCGTGAGAGCAGATTTCAATCTCTTTCAAACTCAGCTGTCACGTGGCTTTTCCTTCAGCCTGGTATGAGTTTCTAGAAATAAAGTAACTGCTCCTGGGATCAGCAACATGCAAGGATTAGTTTATCACTGCCTCACACCTGCAGCATTCGTGAAACACTCTGCTGGACCTTTCCAATAACAGAGTTCATTTTATCCGCAAGTTATTGTCCCAGATTGACTCTTGCTCACTCTCTTTTTTATGTTTCCAGTGGACAACTAATTGAAAAACCCCAACCTTGCGGGTGTACTGTACCCATCTCCCTCTTTTGCCCCTGCTGAAACACAGTTTTTTTCTATTAAAGAACACAAGGCAGAACACAGGCTAAGATGATAGACACTGAGAGCCCACACAATTCTGCTAACATGCCCTTGCTGAAATATTCTCTGCTGAAGAAGCCTTATTTTGAGGAATTTAGATGATCGCAGAGAATAAGTGTTACGAGCAAAAGCAGGAGTGAGGCACAAGAGCACTGCTTTTATGCCGTTATGACACTTATAAAATGGATGATGGAAATCATCTGAACAGAGTCAGTTGTTGACAGAAAACCTTGAAGAAAGTTCACTAGATAAAACTTGCTACAAGACTTGTTTAGGGAAAGGCCAATGTGAACTGCCATGTCTGGAAGGAATGATGGCATACAACAGTCATTAAATGAGAGAAAAGTTGAGATAACCTCTTCAAGAACATTGGAACTGATTTCAGAATTAATTTCCACTATCCTAATCATGCAAGGGACCTTGAAGTGGGCATAAAGAGCTTACTTAACTTTTCTGTATTTTATACAATGTGAAAAGTCCTAATGTAAAACACTGAGATCCATTATGCTTATTTTTAGAAGGTGAACTCAAAGATTATGACATCAAAGCATCCTTTGAGAGGTGCACAAGCCTTTGCAGAGAAATGTTTTCATCGTCTTTGTACCATTCAAGAGTAGTTCAGTAACAAAACTTTCTAAATGAGATGATCTCTTTCAATTCTTAATTAAAGCCATGCAAAATTAAAAATCTTTTGCAAACAGCTCTTTTATTGATGTAGACACCCAGGTGTTCACCTATTCACACCAAATTAACTTCCAAGAGCCCAAGTGTCAAATTTCAGTAGTTAGCACTGTACAGCCCCGATTGTCCTGGCTAGTTCAATGGCTTGACAGAGTACTGTCATAAATAAATGATCATTCTATTCAAAATATAAACTGTTCAAGACAGTGATATTACATACAAATTAAAGTTGTAGTGCCACAGATATTTTGATAAACTAAATAAAAAACCATACAAGCAGACATCTTTCAAGTTCATCTTGATATAATTTAATAAGTATGAAAAGTTAAATATGTCGATATATTTTTCTTAGAAAATTCAACAGTTTTGATTTGGGGCAGAAATTAACCTTCTCTAAAATAACAATTTTGCCATAAGAACTTTCCAGATACTACTAAAAATCAAAATTAGACAAACTTCTATGTCAGAACTTACTTTTTTAGTTTGTTGCTCATTATCGTGGATTGAGCTAAGACATGGGAACTGCTTATCAATGGATTTTGCAAAATGCCCCTTTCAGTGTATGTGTTTATGGGATAAAATTTGCAGAAGATTTTAATAGTGAAAAGAGCAATTCTGAATGCACCAGCATTTGCTAAGTTCCCCTCTGAAGAAATTATTAAATCAGCCTTTATTTTTTCCAGACGAAAGAACAGAATTTTTTATAAGAAATGCTCATTACTCCTTAGGCACAGGATTTGGAAGAGTCCATCAACGTGACCTCCTGCAGAATGGGAACTGGACCACTATGAGGAAGAGAAACGGGATATGCAGTTTTCCAAGATGTCATTAATTCTGGCTTTAATGGAAGATACATGAGTGTGCCGTGTTTACGGCACACTAATTTCATTCTTCACAGGTTCCATCAGTCATTCAAGCAGCCAGGAAGGATTCACTTCTCCCCACGTTCCTCAAGAACATCCTGGTGCATAAACTGGGTTTGGGATGGAGAGGGGAGATGAAGAAATTCAGCTCTCAAGACTTTGAAGATTACAGACTGATACAACGCAGTACACTGGTGCTACTATTTATTTTAAAATCTCACAGGAGTCTTTCTGGCACAGTTAAGATTAAGCTCACTGTCAGACCGGGGACCAGGAAAGTATTTGCCTTCAAGCTAGATTGGCAAGTCGTGTTTCCTATTTCCTCACTAACTCACCTGGGGCAACTGCCACTTTCCTGGATCATCCCTAAATTTTACCAAACAAGTTCTCTGCTTCTGCAGGAACGGAGAATGTTGTCAATGCCAACAGCATGAGAGGCTTTCCGTAATGTACAGGGACATGTGGAGCAATAACTGATGGAGACTTCTGGACTTACCACGTAGTGGATGATTAGCCAACCAATAGAGAAACGATTTTTCCTGAGACCAATGAAGACGATACTAACTTGACGACACTTTTTTGTTATTCCTTAGCAGCTAACTGGCAAGCTTAAGAAGAAAATAGGCAATCATCTTTTTTTTTTTTTTTTTTTTTGTTGGTAATACCAGGTAACTTGACAGATAAATTGAGCAAATGAAGGCAATGAGCATGAAGAGACCACTAGATGCCAGGACAGAGACTGCACAACCTTTCTGAGCAACCTGTTCCAATGCTTGACTGTCCTCATGGTGTAAAAGTACTTCCTTACATGCGCTAACATTTCAATTACTGGGAATGAAGTTTAACCTAAGATTTCTTTTCTTACATGCAGCCACTTCCCTTTAAACTTCTTGCAGACAGCCAAAATCTCGATTCACCAAAGACTTACACATTTATGTCGTATTTGTGAGCAATTCCACAAAATTCTTTGAGTTTGCTCGTAAGTAAGTGCAAGTGTCTGAAACACACGGGTCTGAGACAATTCAGTGATGATGTTCATTTCTGTAACTGCAGAGTAGCCAAACAACATCTGTGCAAATCCTCCAATTAGACCCTGGAAGGTCAACTGGTCTGTTTAGCAACAATTAGCTTCACCGCAATGACAAGTTTCATGTTCCCTGAAATAAATTCAGCAAATTCAACTTCTCTCACATATAGGAATGGAAAACTTGAGCTAGTGTTCTTGTCCTTCTCAAGGCTGGAGAATGGGAAAACTTCTTCATCTTTGGGAAAAGGGAACTGGACAGCTTGAAAGTCTTGTAGTGGACTATGGACCCTTCCACACAACTTCAAATGTGACTTAACCTCATTTCAGTCAGAAAGCTTTCAGTCAAAAGTTGCCTGCATGCAGGAAAGAGAACGTGACTCGTTGCAAAATTATTTTGAGTATGGCTTAAAAAGTTGTTCTCCCTCAGTTACTTCGCAGGCTACAAGGCGTGGGCCACGAAGAACCTTCCATTTGTTTAAAAGACGAAGTATTTCTTCAAGGAGATGCGTGTGCCCAGTGTACTCACAGACCGAGCCATGACAATGAAGGACCAAGTCTCAGGATTAGCACGGCTAATGGCACTCACACAATGGTTACAGCCCGAGCACCTAGGAACTGGATGAAACTGCCATCTTGACTCACTATGGTTTGACATGGACAATTGAAATAAATTTGAAAAGAGCAGCAAGAACACTGTGTTTTAAACAAGGAGACAGACGGTGACAATGGATCCTAGTTAGCTGTAAGTTTATTATTTACGTGATGCCGACACGCTTATGAAAATGATGCCTGGAAACTCTCCTTAAGGAGAACTAAGAGAAAACTAAAGGAACCTTGAGGGGCAGCGTGGCTCAAAGGCCAGCGGGGACAGCACCGCTCGCCGGCCTGGAGCCAGCGGGCAGCTGCCGCGCACCGGCCGGGGGCCGCCTGTCGCCGGGCTGGAGGGGGCCCCGCAGGCCGGGTCCGGCCGCCCGTGGCCGGGGGAGGCGCCGGCCCCCCGGCCCGGCCCGTCAGGGCCCTGGACAGCGGCGGGAGCCGCGGCGCCTCGCACGCCGCATCCCCGCGGCCGCCGCCGCTCGGCGATGCCCGGCCCCGGCCCCCTCCCGCCCTGACCCCGCCCCCTGACCCCTCCCCTTTGACCTCCCCTCGCCGCCCCCCACTCACCCTGGCGCGGGGGCCGGACCCCTCCTCCTTGGCCTCCGCCATGTTGCGCCCCCCCTCAGCTGTCCCAGCCCGGGGCGAGGGGCCGGGGGTCACTCCCTCTCAGCCTTCCCCCCCCCTTCGGGGGGCGCCGGGGGGAGGCTCCGCGGGGTGCCGGGGCCGGCCCCGCGCCGTGCTGCGGCAGGAGGGGGCTGGGGCGGGGGCCCGGCGGCTCCCTCAGGGCGGCGGGGGGGGTCGGACCCGCCAGGCCGCGAGCCCTCTTAAAGCTGCAACGACAAGCCCAGCGCGGGGCCGCAGCGCGCATGCGCCCCGCGCCTGCGCACGGCCGCGCGTCCCCGCCTCCCGGCCCCCCCCCCTCCCGCGCAGGCGCGGTGGCGCCGCCTCAGGGCCAGGCCCGGTGGCGCCCCCAGAGCGGTGGGGGCCGGGGGGGTCAGGACGGGCACCCCCGGGCGGGCTCGGGGCGGGAGGTGCGAGGCTCGCCCCGGGATGCGTCAGGCCCTGTCGGGCCTCGACCGGCCCCATGGCGGCCGCAGGGCCCGTGACCTCGTGGCATGGCCGCCAGGCCCGGTCTGCGGCGGTGACTGGCGGCGGTGACCCGCTGCGGCGCCGTGGGCCTCGCCTCGCATCACGCTCCGCCAGGCCGAGCCTCTCTGGCGCGTCTGGCTGCGAGGCGGTGCTCCCGCGCAGCGCTGCCAGGCCATGGCACCCGCCTCGCGGCGTGACGCCTCCGTGGCACGACGCTCGCGCCGGGCTCCCCTGCATCCCTCTCGTCCCCGGGACACCCCGCCTTGTGCGAGGCTGCCCTGGGGGATGGATCCAGTGGTGCGGGGTAGACCAGGATTGTTGCGACTTCCCTTCAGGATCACTCCAGAAGTTGACACCTTGGTCTCGCGGCCTTCCTGTTGGAGAGGGTATGTATTTGTTTATTCAACAGCGTGCTCAACACAGTACAAACCATAATTTAACAAAGCAATTGCGTTCCAAACCCAAAGCAATGGGAGGTTTTAGCGTACCTTTCAGCCCACGTCTGTTCACTTTTAATTTTGTGCTGCCAGGGAGCCTAGAAGCGCTTCCTTCCTGTGCTGAATCTACTGCACAGTGGTTTTGAAGACAGCATGGAGTATTTGCAGGACATTCGGTTTGTTCCCTCTGTTGGACTCAGCCTGAGAACGTAGACTGATCTGGTTTTTGTTGTGCCTCTGCTGAATCGCTCATGAATGAACCATCATGTAATCTTTTAGTTAACATAACATTTGTTGGTACAACTGTAAAACAGCCATGTTTTTAATGTTGGAATGGATGGTTTATATTTGACCACATTTTTCCTCATCTGGTGTTGATCAAAAGCTCATATAAGGGTTGTTTCTACAGACTCTGAGGACTTAATCCCATGAAGATTTGCATATCTGTTTAACCTGAAATACCTGAGAGGTCACATTTCGGTTGCAAAAATCAGTGTAACCTTTCAAGGTTAAACCCAAAATATTTAATGCTTTGTAATGTTGCCTGTCATTTTCATGCTTTCCACTAATTAAGACACTCAAAACATTAGCAAGACATAGGTCTATTAAGAAAAAATTTGAAACGATGCGTAAGATACAGATTGTTGCCTTTTTTATTGTGAACAATGTCAAACATTACCAGCACCCACAAGCAGTTGATAAGAACAATGTGTTCCCTTCTCCTTACTACTTAAATAATCAAACTGCTAATTAAAAGTTTGTCTTAAAGAGAACTCTCCACTTCCTAGCTTTATCTGATTTGCACAATTAAAGGGTGGTATTAAGCAGCAGCTGCATTTCAGTGGTGAATGAAGTGATCCTTATATAAACACTGTCCTTCACCTGGCCTAAAATGCTAGATATATAATATTGGGATTCATTTAGGAAATCCCATCAAGTCTCTCTTTAGAAATGACTGCATTCCAATGACAGTGAAATAATTCATGTAATAATTTAATAAGTAGTGAATAATGCTTTTCACTTATACAATAATCCTCATCCTCAAGTATAAAATAGTACTAGTTGATGAGTCATTATGTGAAATTTCTTAAAGAATTTGGATTTTTTTAATAACAAAAGATGTTACATGTAAACTGTGAGCTTGATGTGAAATTTAATAATTATTCAAAAAGTACTTTTATCCTTAGATAGCTGCAGATGAAAAGGATAAATATTTTAATCTTTTTAATGGGCACAAAATACAGTAACGAGAAAAGATTTTAATATGACTTAATATTTATACCGGTATTGTTTTTTGAACAGCTAGAAATTCTAATGTAGTCTAAATATAGGGCTGCCACATGTCAAGGTTCCCTCGGACACGTCCACTAGTGCCCGGAGCAGACGGCAGGCCATG